>NW_027064278.1:0-26932 GCF_032884065.1 Artemia franciscana
TACGTAGCTATTACCCTCGAAAACTAAAACTTTTGAAATAGGAAAAGAGCCTTTAATCACATTCTTTACCATTTGCAATCATAAAATAGTCTAATATCTTCATTTTTTCAACATACGTAGCTATTCCCTCGAAAACTAAAACTTTTGACATAGGAAAAGAGCCTTTAATCACATTCTTTACCATTTGCAATCATAAAATAGTCTAATATCTTCATTTTTTCAACATACGTAGCTATTACCCTCGAAAACTAAAACTTTTGAAATAGGAAAAGAGCCTTTAATCACATTCTTTACCATTTGCAATCATAAAATAGTCTAATATCTTCATTTTTTCAACATACGTAGCTATTACCCTCGAAAACTAAAACTTTTGAAATAGGAAAAGAGCCTTTAATCACATTCTTTACCATTTGCAATCATAAAATAGTCTAATATCTTCATTTTTTCAACATACTTAGCTATTACCCTCGAAAACTAAAACTTTTGAAATAGGAAAAGAGCCTTTAATCACATTCTTTACCATTTGCAATCATAAAATAGTCTAATATCTTCATTTTTTCAAGCTATTACCCTCGAAAACTAAAACTTTTGACATAGGAAAAGAGCCTTTAATCACATTCTTTACCATTTGCAATCATAAAATAGTCTAATATCTTCATTTTTTCAACATACGTAGCTATTACCCTCGAAAACTAAAACTTTTGAAATAGGAAAAGAGCCTTTAATCACATTCTTTACCATGTGCAATCATAAAATAGTCTAATATCTTCATTTTTTCAACATACGTAGCTATTACCCTCGAAAACTAAAACTTTTGAAATAGGAAAAGAGCCTTTAATCACATTCTTTACCATTTGCAATCATAAAATAGTCTAATATCTTCATTTTTTCAACATACTGTAGCTATTACCCCTCGAAAACTAAAACTTTTGACATAGGAAAAGAGCCTTTAATCACATTCTTTACCATTTGCAATCATAAAATAGTCTAATATCTTCATTTTTTCAACATACGTAGCTATTACCCTCGAAAACTAAAACTTTTGAAATAGGAAAAGAGCCTTTAATCACATTCTTTACCATTTGCAATCATAAAATAGTCTAATATCTTCATTTTTTCAACATACGTAGCTATTACCCTCGAAAACTAAAACTTTTGAAATAGGAAAAGAGCCTTTAATCACATTCTTTACCATTTGCAATCATAAAATAGTCTAATATCTTCATTTTTTCAACATACGTAGCTATTACCCTCGAAAACTAAAACTTTTGAAATAGGAAAAGAGCCTTTAATCACATTCTTTACCATTTGCAATCATAAAATAGTCTAATATCTTCATTTTTTCAACATACGTAGCTATTACCCTCGAAAACTAAAACTTTTGAAATAGGAAAAGAGCCTTTAATCACATTCTTTACCATTTGCAATCATAAAATAGTCTAATATCTTCATTTTTTCAACATACGTAGCTATTACCCTCGAAAACTAAAACTTTTGAAATAGGAAAAGAGCCTTTAATCACATTCTTTACCATTTGCAATCATAAAATAGTCTAATATCTTCATTTTTTCAACATACGTAGCTATTACCCTCGAAAACTAAAACTTTTGAAATAGGAAAAGAGCCTTTAATCACATTCTTTACCATTTGCAATCATAAAATAGTCTAATATCTTCATTTTTTCAACATACGTAGCTATTACCCTCGAAAACTAAAACTTTTGAAATAGGAAAAGAGCCTTTAATCACATTCTTTACCATTTGCAATCATAAAATAGTCTAATATCTTCATTTTTTCAACATACTAGCTATTACCCCTCGAAAACTAAAACTTTTGAATAGGAAAAGAGCCTTTAATCACATTCTTTACCATTTGCAATCATAAAATAGTCTAATATCTTCATTTTTTCAACATACGTAGCTATTACCCTCGAAAACTAAAACTTTTGAAATAGGAAAAGAGCCTTTAATCACATTCTTTACCATTTGCAATCATAAAATAGTCTAATATCTTCATTTTTTCAACATACGTAGCTATTACCCTCGAAAACTAAAACTTTTGAAATAGGAAAAGAGCCTTTAATCACATTCTTTACCATTTGCAATCATAAAATAGTCTAATATCTTCATTTTTTCAACATACGTAGCTATTACCCTCGAAAACTAAAACTTTTGAAATAGGAAAAGAGCCTTTAATCACATTCTTTACCATGTGCAATCATAAAATAGTCTAATATCTTCATTTTTTCAACATACTTAGCTATTACCCTCGAAAACTAAAACTTTTGAAATAGGAAAAGAGCCTTTAATCACATTCTTTACCATTTGCAATCATAAAATAGTCTAATATCTTCATTTTTTCAACAGACGTAGCTATTACCCTCGAAAACTAAAACTTTTGAAATAGGAAAAGAGCCTTTAATCACATTCTTTACCATTTGCAATCATAAAATAGTCTAATATCTTCATTTTTTCAACATACGTAGCTATTACCCTCGAAAACTAAAACTTTTGAAATAGGAAAAGAGCCTTTAATCACATTCTTTACCATTTGCAATCATAAAATAGTCTAATATCTTCATTTTTTCAACATACGTAGCTATTACCCTCGAAAACTAAAACTTTTGAAATAGGAAAAGAGCCTTTAATCACATTCTTTACCATTTGCAATCATAAAATAGTCTAATATCTTCATTTTTTCAACATACGTAGCTATTACCCTCGAAAACTAAAACTTTTGACATAGGAAAAGAGCCTTTAATCACATTCTTTACCATTTGCAATCATAAAATAGTCTAATATCTTCATTTTTTCAACATACGTAGCTATTACCCTCGAAAACTAAAACTTTTGAAATAGGAAAAGAGCCTTTAATCACATTCTTTACCATGTGCAATCATAAAATAGTCTAATATCTTCATTTTTTCAACATACGTAGCTATTACCCTCGAAAACTAAAACTTTTGAAATAGGAAAAGAGCCTTTAATCACATTCTTTACCATGTGCAATCATAAAATAGTCTAATATCTTCATTTTTTCAACATACGTAGCTATTACCCTCGAAAACTAAAACTTTTGACATAGGAAAAGAGCCTTTAATCACATTCTTTACCATGTGCAATCATAAAATAGTCTAATATCTTCATTTTTTCAACATACGTAGCTATTACCCTCGAAAACTAAAACTTTTGAAATAGGAAAAGAGCCTTTAATCACATTCTTTACCATTTGCAATCATAAAATAGTCTAATATCTTCATTTTTTCAACATACGTAGCTATTACCCTCGAAAACTAAAACTTTTGAAATAGGAAAAGAGCCTTTAATCACATTCTTTACCATTTGCAATCATAAAATAGTCTAATATCTTCATTTTTTCAACATACTAGCTATTACCCTCGAAAACTAAAACTTTTGAAATAGGAAAAGAGCCTTTAATCACATTCTTTACCATTTGCAATCATAAAATAGTCTAATATCTTCATTTTTTCAACATACTAGCTATTACCCTCGAAAACTAAAACTTTTGAATAGGAAAAGAGCCTTTAATCACATTCTTTACCATTTGCAATCATAAAATAGTCTAATATCTTCATTTTTTCAACATACGTAGCTATTACCCTCGAAAACTAAAACTTTTGAAATAGGAAAAGAGCCTTTAATCACATTCTTTACCATTTGCAATCATAAAATAGTCTAATATCTTCATTTTTTCAACATACGTAGCTATTACCCTCGAAAACTAAAACTTTTGAAATAGGAAAAGAGCCTTTAATCACATTCTTTACCATTTGCAATCATAAAATAGTCTAATATCTTCATTTTTTCAACATACGTAGCTATTACCCTCGAAAACTAAAACTTTTGAAATAGGAAAAGAGCCTTTAATCACATTCTTTACCATTTGCAATCATAAAATAGTCTAATATCTTCATTTTTTCAACATACGTAGCTATTACCCTCGAAAACTAAAACTTTTGAAATAGGAAAAGAGCCTTTAATCACATTCTTTACCATTTGCAATCATAAAATAGTCTAATATCTTCATTTTTTCAACATACGTAGCTATTACCCTCGAAAACTAAAACTTTTGAAATAGGAAAAGAGCCTTTAATCACATTCTTTACCATTTGCAATCATAAAATAGTCTAATATCTTCATTTTTTCAACATACGTAGCTATTACCCTCGAAAACTAAAACTTTTGAAATAGGAAAAGAGCCTTTAATCACATTCTTTACCATTTCAATCATAAAATAGTCTAATATCTTCATTTTTTCAACATACGTAGCTATTACCCTCGAAAACTAAAACTTTTGAAATAGGAAAAGAGCCTTTAATCACATTCTTTACCATTTGCAATCATAAAATAGTCTAATATCTTCATTTTTTCAACAGACAGCTATTACCCTCGAAAACTAAAACTTTTGAAATAGGAAAAGAGCCTTTAATCACATTCTTTACCATTTGCAATCATAAAATAGTCTAATATCTTCATTTTTTCAACATACGTAGCTATTACCCTCGAAAACTAAAACTTTTGAAATAGGAAAAGAGCCTTTAATCACATTCTTTACCATGTGCAATCATAAAATAGTCTAATATCTTCATTTTTTCAACATACGTAGCTATTACCCTCGAAAACTAAAACTTTTGAAATAGGAAAAGAGCCTTTAATCACATTCTTTACCATTGCAATCATAAAATAGTCTAATATCTTCATTTTTTCAACATACTTAGCTATTACCCTCGAAAACTAAAACTTTTGAAATAGGAAAAGAGCCTTTAATCACATTCTTTACCATTTGCAATCATAAAATAGTCTAATATCTTCATTTTTTCAACATACGTAGCTATTACCCTCGAAAACTAAAACTTTTGAAATAGGAAAAGAGCCTTTAATCACATTCTTTACCATTTGCAATCATAAAATAGTCTAATATCTTCATTTTTTCAACATACGTAGCTATTACCCTCGAAAACTAAAACTTTTGAAATAGGAAAAGAGCCTTTAATCACATTCTTTACCATGTGCAATCATAAAATAGTCTAATATCTTCATTTTTTCAACATACGTAGCTATTACCCTCGAAAACTAAAACTTTTGACATAGGAAAAGAGCCTTTAATCACATTCTTTACCATTTGCAATCATAAAATAGTCTAATATCTTCATTTTTTCAACATACTTAGCTATTACCCTCGAAAACTAAAACTTTTGAAATAGGAAAAGAGCCTTTAATCACATTCTTTACCATTTGCAATCATAAAATAGTCTAATATCTTCATTTTTTCAACATATGTAGCTATTACCCTCGAAAACTAAAACTTTTGAAATAGGAAAAGAGCCTTTAATCACATTCTTTACCATTTGCAATCATAAAATAGTCTAATATCTTCATTTTTTCAACATACGTAGCTATTACCCTCGAAAACTAAAACTTTTGAAATAGGAAAAGAGCCTTTAATCACATTCTTTACCATTTGCAATCATAAATAGTCTAATATCTTCATTTTTTCAACATACGTAGCTATTACCCTCGATAAACTAAAACTTTTGAAATAGGAAAAGAGCCTTTAATCACATTCTTTACCATTTGCAATCATAAAATAGTCTAATATCTTCATTTTTTCAACATACGTAGCTATTACCCTCGAAAACTAAAACTTTTGAAATAGGAAAAGAGCCTTTAATCACATTCTTTACCATTTGCAATCATAAAATAGTCTAATATCTTCATTTTTTCAACATACGTAGCTATTACCCTCGAAAACTAAAACTTTTGAAATAGGAAAAGAGCCTTTAATCACATTCTTTACCATTTGCAATCATAAAATAGTCTAATATCTTCATTTTTTCAACATACATAGCTATTACCCTCGAAAACTAAAACTTTTGAAATAGGAAAAGAGCCTTTAATCACATTCTTTACCATTTCAATCATAAAATAGTCTAATATCTTCATTTTTTCAACATACTTAGCTATTACCCTCGAAAACTAAAATTTTGAAATAGGAAAAGAGCCTTTAATCACATTCTTTACCATTTGCAATCATAAAATAGTCTAATATCTTCATTTTTTCCACAGACAAAGCTATTACCCTCGAAAACTAAAACTTTTGAAATAGGAAAAGAGCCTTTAATCACATTCTTTACCATTTGCAATCATAAAATAGTCTAATATCTTCATTTTTTCAACATACGTAGCTATTACCCTCGAAAACTAAAACTTTTGAAATAGGAAAAGAGCCTTTAATCACATTCTTTACCATGTGCAATCATAAAATAGTCTATATCTTCATTTTTTCAGCATACGTAGCTATTACCCTCGAAAACTAAAACTTTTGAAATAGGAAAACGAGCCTTTAATCACATTCTTTACCATATGCAATCATAAAATAGTCTAATATCTTCATTTTTTCAACATACTTAGCTATTACCCCTCGAAAACTAAAACTTTTGAAATAGGAAAAGAGCCTTTAATCACATTCTTTACCATTTGCAATCATAAAATAGTCTAATATCTTCATTTTTTCAACATACGTAGCTATTACCCTCGAAAACTAAAACTTTTGAAATAGGAAAAGAGCCTTTAATCACATTCTTTACCATGTGCAATCATAAAATAGTCTAATATCTTCATTTTTTCAACATACGTAGCTATTACCCTCGAAAAATAAAACTTTTGAAATAGGAAAAGAGCCTTTAATCACATTCTTTACCATGTGCAATCATAAAATAGTCTAATATCTTCATTTTTTCAACATACGTAGCTATTACCCTCGAAAACTAAAACTTTTGACATAGGAAAAGAGCCTTTAATCACATTCTTTACCATGTGCAATCATAAAATAGTCTAATATCTTCATTTTTTCAACATACGTAGCTATTACCCTCGAAAACTAAAACTTTTGAAATAGGAAAAGAGCCTTTAATCACATTCTTTACCATTTGCAATCATAAAATAGTCTAATATCTTCATTTTTTCAACAGACATAGCTATTACCCTCGAAAACTAAAACTTTTGAAATAGGAAAAGAGCCTTTAATCACATTCTTTACCATTTGCAATCATAAAATAGACTAATATCTTCATTTTTTCGACAGACATAGCTATTACCCTCGAAAACTAAAACTTTTGAAATAGGAAAAGAGCCTTTAATCACATTCTTTACGATTTGCAATCATAAACTAGTCTAATATCTTCATTTTTTCAACATACGTAGCTATTACCCTCGAAAACTAAAACTTTTGACATGGGAAAAGAGCCTTTAATCACATTCTTTACCATTTGCAATCATAAAATAGTCTAATATCTTCATTTTCTCAACATACGTAGCTATTACCCTCGAAAACTATAACTTTTGAAATAGGAAAAGAGCCTTTAATCACATTCTTTACCATTTACAATCATAAAATAGTCTAATATCTTCATTTTTTTCAACAGACAAAGCTATCGCCCTCGAAAACTAAAACTTTAGAAATAGGAAAAGAGCCTTTAATCACATTCTTTACCATTGGCAATCATAAAATAGTCTAATATCTTCATTTTTTCAACATACGTAGCTATTACCCTCGAAAACTAAAACTTTTGACATAGGAAAAGAGCCTTTAATCACATTCTTTACCATTTGCAATCATAAAATAGTCTAATATCATCATTTTTTCAACATACGTAGCTATTACCCTCGAAAACTAAAACTTTTGAAATAGGAAAAGAGCCTTTAATCACATTCTTTACCATGTGGAATCATAAAATAGTCTAATATCCTCCTTTTTTCAAGCTATTACCCTCGAAAACTAAAACTTTTGACATAGGAAAAGAGCCTTTAATCACATTCTTTACCATTTGCAATCATAAAATAGTCTAATATCTTCATTTTTTCAACATACGTAGCTATTACCCTCGAAAACTAAAACTTTTGAAATAGAAAAAGAGCCTTTAATCACATTCTTTACCATGTGCAATCATAAAATAGTCTAATATCTTCATTTTTTCAACATACGTAGCTATTCCCCTCGAAAACTAAAACTTTTGACATAGGAAAAGAGCCTTTAATCACATTCTTTACCATTTGCAATCATAAAATAGTCTAATATCTTCATTTTTTCAACATACGTAGCTATTACCCTCGAAAACTAAAACGTTTGAAATAGGAAAAGAGCCTCTAATCACATTCTTTACCATGTGCAATCATAAAATAGTCTAATATCTTCATTTTTTCAACATATGTAGCTATTCCCCTCGAAAACTAAAACTTTTGACATAGGAAAAGAGCCTTTAATCACATTCTTTACCATGTGCAATCATAAAATTGTCTAATATCTTCATTTTTTCACAGACATAGCTATTACCCTCGAAAACTAAAACTTTTGACATAGGAAAAGAGCCTTTAATCACATTCTTTACCATGTGCAATCATAAAATAGTCTAATATCTTCATTTTTTCAACATGCTTAGCTATTACCCTCGAAAACTAAAACTTTTGAAATAGGAAAAGAGCCTTTAATCACATTCTTTACCATTTGGAATCATAAAATAGTCTAATATCTTCATTTTTTCAACATACATAGCTCTTACCCCTGAAAACTAAAACTTTTGACATAGGAAAAGAGCCTTTAATCACATTCTTTACAATTTGCAATCATAAAATAGTCTAATATCTTCATTTTTTCAACATACGTAGCTATTACCCTCTAAAACTAAAACTTTTGAAATAGGAAAAGAGCCTTTAATCATAATCTTTACCATGTGCAATCATAAAATAGTCTAATATCTTCATTTTTTCAACATACGTAGCTATTACCCTCGAAAACTAAAACTTTTGAAATAGGAAAAGAGCCTTTAATCACATTCTTTACCATGTGCAATCAGAAAATAGTCTAATATCTTCATTTTTTCAACATACGTAGCTATTACCCTCGAAAATTAAAACTTTTGACATAGGAAAAGAGCCTTTAATCACATTCTTTACCATGTGCAATCATAAAATTGTCTAATATCTTCATTTTTTCCACAGACAAAGCTATTACCCTCGAAAACTAAAACTTTTGACATAGGAAAAGAGCCTTTAATCACATTCTTTACCATGTGCGATCATAAAATAGTCTAATATCTTCATTTTTTCAACATACGTAGCTATTACCCTTGAAAACTAAAACTTTTGAAGTAGGAAAAGAGCCTTTAATCACATTCTTTACCATTTGCAATCATAAAATAGTCTAATATCTTCATTTTTTCCACAGACATAGCTATTACCCTCGAAAACTAAAACTTTTGAAATAGGAAAAGAGCCTTTAATCACATTCTTTACCATTTGCAATCATAAAATAGTCTAATATCTTCATTTTTTCCACAGACATAGCTATTACCCTCGAAAACTAAAACTTTTGAAATAGGAAAAGAGCCTTTAATCACAATCTTTACGATTTGAAATCATAAACTAGTCTAATATCTTCATTTTTTCAACATACTTAGCTATTACCCTCGAAAACTAAAACTTTTGAAATAGGAAAAGAGCCTTTAATCACATTCTTTACCATTTGCAATCATAAAATAGTCTAATATCTTCATTTTTTCAACATACGTAGCTATTACCCTCGAATACTAAAACTTTTGAAATAGGAAAAGAGCCTTTAATCACATTCTTTACCATTTGCAATCATAAAATAGTCTAATATCTTCATTTTTCAACATACGTAGCTATTACCCTCGAAAACTAAAACTTTTGAAATAGGAAAAGAGCCTTTAATCACATTTTTTACCATGTGCAATCATAAAATAGTCTAATATCTTCATTTTTTCCACAGACAAAGCTATTACCCTCGAAAACTAAGACTTTTGACATAGGAAAAGAGCCTTTAATCACATTCTTTACCATGTGCAATCATAAAATAGTCTAATATCTTCATTTTTTCAACATACGTAGCTATTACCCTCGAAAACTAAAACTTTTGAAATAGGAAAAGAGCCTTTAATCACATTCTTTACCATTTGCAATCATAAAATAGTCTAATATCTTCATTTTTTCCACAGACAAAGCTCTTACCCCCGAAAACTAAAACTTTTGAAATAGGAAAAGAGCCTTTAATCACATTCTTTACCATTTGTAATCATAAAATAGTCTAATATCTTCATTTTTTCAACATACGTAGCTATTACCCTCGAAAACTAAAACTTTTGACATAGGAAAAGAGCCTTTAATCACATTCTTTACCATGTGCAATCATAAAATAGTCTATTATCTTCATTTTTTCAACATACGTAGCTATTACCCTCGAAAACTAAAACTTTTGAAATAGGAAAACAGCCTTTAATCACATTCTTTACCATGTGCAATCATAAAATTGTCTAATATCTTCATTTTTTCAAATACGTAGCTATTACCCTCGAAAACTAAAACTTTTGAAATAAGAAAAGAGCCTTTAATCACATTCTTTACCATTTGTAATCATAAAATAGTCTAATATCTTCATTTTTTCAACATACGTAGCTATTACCCTCGAAAACTAAAACTTTTGACATAGGAAAAGAGCCTTTAATCACATTCTTTACCATGTGCAATCATAAAATAGTCTATTATCTTCATTTTTTCAACATACGTAGCTTTTACCCTCGAAAACTAAAACTTTGAAATAGGAAAACAGCCTTTAATCACATTCTTTACCATGTGCAATCATAAAATTGTCTAATATCTTCATTTTGTCGACATAAGTAGCTATTACCCTTGAAAACTACAACTTTTGACATAGGAAAAGAGCCTTTAATCACATTCTTTACCATGTGCAATCATAAAATTGTCTAATACCTTCATTTTTTCCACAGACATAGCTATTACCCTCGAAAACTAAAACTTTTGACATAGGAAAAGAGCCTTTAATCACATTCTTTACCATGTGCAATCATAAAATAATCTAACCTCTTCATTTTTTCAACATACGTAGCTATTACCCTCGAAAACTAAAACTTTTGAAATAGGAAAAGAGCCTTTAATCACATTCTTTACCATTTGCAATCATAAAATAGTCTAATATCTTCATTTTTTCCACAGACATAGCTATTACCCTCGAAAACTAAAACTTTTGAAATAGGAAAAGAGCCTTTAATCACATTCTTTACCATTTGCAATCATAAAATAGTCTAATATCTTCATTTTTTCCACAGACATAGCTATTACCCTCGAAAACTAAAACTTTTGAAATAGGAAAAGAGCCTTTAATCACAATCTTTACGATTTGAAATCATAAACTAGTCTAATATCTTCATTTTTTCAACATACTTAGCTATTACCCTCGAAAACTAAAACTTTTGAAATAGGAAAAGAGCCTTTAATCACATTCTTTACCATTTGCAATCATAAAATAGTCTAATATCTTCATTTTTTCAACATACGTAGCTATTACCCTCGAATACTAAAACTTTTGAAATAGGAAAAGAGCCTTTAATCACATTCTTTACCATTTGCAATCATAAAATAGTCTAATATCTTCATTTTTCAACATACGTAGCTATTACCCTCGAAAACTAAAACTTTTGAAATAGGAAAAGAGCCTTTAAT
This sequence comes from Artemia franciscana, assembly GCF_032884065.1. Lineage (NCBI taxonomy): Eukaryota > Metazoa > Arthropoda > Branchiopoda > Anostraca > Artemiidae > Artemia > Artemia franciscana. The sequence continues at coordinate 11,556 of NW_027064278.1, forward strand.
CACATTCTTTACCATGTGCAATCATAAAATAGTCTAATATCTTCATTTTTTCAACATATGTAGCTATTACCCCTCGAAAACTAAAACTTTTGACATAGGAAAAGAGCCTTTAATCACATTCTTTACCATGTTGCAATCATAAAATAGTCTAATATCTTCATTTTTTCAACATACGTAGCTATTACCCTCGAAAACTAAAACTTTTGAAATAGGAAAAGAGCCTTTAATCACATTCTTTACCATGTGCAATCATAAAATAGTCTAATATCTTCATTTTTTCAACATATGTAGCTATTACCCCTCGAAAACTAAAACTTTTGACATAGGAAAAGAGCCTTTAATCACATTCTTTACCATGTGCAATCATAAAATTGTCTAATATCTTCATTTTTTCACAGACATAGCTATTACCCTCGAAAACTAAAACTTTTGACATAGGAAAAGAGCCTTTAATCACATTCTTTACCATTTGCAATCATAAAATAGTCTAATATCTTCATTTTTTCAACATACGTAGCTATTACCCTCGAAAACTAAAACGTTTGAAATAGGAAAAGAGCCTCTAATCACATTCTTTACCATGTGCAATCATAAAATAGTCTAATATCTTCATTTTTTCAACATATGTAGCTATTCCCCTCGAAAACTAAAACTTTTGACATAGGAAAAGAGCCTTTAATCACATTCTTTACCATGTGCAATCATAAAATTGTCTAATATCTTCATTTTTTCCACAGACATAGCTATTACCCTCGAAAACTAAAACTTTTGACATAGGAAAAGAGCCTTTAATCACATTTTTTACCATGTGCAATCATAAAATAGTCTAATATCTTCATTTTTCAACATGCTTAGCTATTACCCTTGAAAACTAAAACTTTTGAAATAGGAAAAGAGCCTTTAATCACATTCTTTACCATTTGGAATCATAAAATAGTCTAATATCTTCATTTTTTCAACATACATAGCTCTTACCCCTGAAAACTAAAACTTTTGACATAGGAAAAGAGCCTTTAATCACATTCTTTACAATTTGCAATCATAAAATAGTCTAATATCTTCATTTTTTCAACATACGTAGCTATTACCCTCTAAAACTAAAACTTTTGAAATAGGAAAAGAGCCTTTAATCATAATCTTTACCATGTGCAATCATAAAATAGTCTAATATCTTCATTTTTTCAACATACGTAGCTATTACCCTCGAAAACTAAAACTTTTGAAATAGGAAAAGAGCCTTTAATCACATTCTTTACCATGTGCAATCAGAAAATAGTCTAATATCTTCATTTTTTCAACATACGTAGCTATTACCCTCGAAAATTAAAACTTTTGACATAGGAAAAGAGCCTTTAATCACATTCTTTACCATGTGCAATCATAAAATTGTCTAATATCTTCATTTTTTCCACAGACAAAGCTATTACCCTCGAAAACTAAAACTTTTGACATAGGAAAAGAGCCTTTAATCACATTCTTTACCATGTGCGATCATAAAATAGTCTAATATCTTCATTTTTTCAACATACGTAGCTATTACCCTTGAAAACTAAAACTTTTGAAGTAGGAAAAGAGCCTTTAATCACATTCTTTACCATTTGCAATCATAAAATAGTCTAATATCTTCATTTTTTCCACAGACATAGCTATTACCCTCGAAAACTAAAACTTTTGAAATAGGAAAAGAGCCTTTAATCACATTCTTTACCATTTGCAATCATAAAATAGTCTAATATCTTCATTTTTTCCACAGACATAGCTATTACCCTCGAAAACTAAAACTTTTGAAATAGGAAAAGAGCCTTTAATCACAATCTTTACGATTTGAAATCATAAACTAGTCTAATATCTTCATTTTTTCAACATACTTAGCTATTACCCTCGAAAACTAAAACTTTTGAAATAGGAAAAGAGCCTTTAATCACATTCTTTACCATTTGCAATCATAAAATAGTCTAATATCTTCATTTTTTCAACATACGTAGCTATTACCCTCGAATACTAAAACTTTTGAAATAGGAAAAGAGCCTTTAATCACATTCTTTACCATTTGCAATCATAAAATAGTCTAATATCTTCATTTTTCAACATACGTAGCTATTACCCTCGAAAACTAAAACTTTTGAAATAGGAAAAGAGCCTTTAATCACATTTTTTACCATGTGCAATCATAAAATAGTCTAATATCTTCATTTTTTCCACATACAAAGCTATTACCCTCGAAAACTAAAACTTTTGACATAGGAAAAGAGCCTTTAATCACATTCTTTACCATGTGCAATCATAAAATAGTCTAATATCTTCATTTTTTCAACATACGTAGCTATTACCCTCGAAAACTAAAACTTTTGAAATAGGAAAAGAGCCTTTAATCACATTCTTTACCATTTGCAATCATAAAATAGTCTAATATCTTCATTTTTTCCACAGACAAAGCTCTTACCCCCGAAAACTAAAACTTTTGAAATAGGAAAAGAGCCTTTAATCACATTCTTTACCATTTGTAATCATAAAATAGTCTAATATCTTCATTTTTTCAACATACGTAGCTATTACCCTCGAAAACTAAAACTTTTGACATAGGAAAAGAGCCTTTAATCACATTCTTTACCATGTGCAATCATAAAATAGTCTATTATCTTCATTTTTTCAACATACGTAGCTATTACCCTCGAAAACTAAAACTTTTGAAATAGGAAAACAGCCTTTAATCACATTCTTTACCATGTGCAATCATAAAATTGTCTAATATCTTCATTTTTTCAACATACGTAGCTATTACCCTTGAAAACTAAAACTTTTGACATAGGAAAAGAGCCTTTAATCACATTCTTTACCATGTGCAATCATAAAATTGTCTAATATCTTCATTTTTTCCACAGACATAGCTATTACCCTCGAAAACTAAAACTTTTGAAATAGGAAAAGAGCCTTTAATCACATTCTTTACCATGTGCAATCATAAAATAGTCTAACATCTTCATTTTTTCAACATACGTAGCTATTACCCTCGAAAACTAAAACTTTTGAAATAGGAAAAGAGCCTTTAATCACATTCTTTACCATTTGCAATCATAAAATAGTCTAATATCTTCATTTTTTCAACATACGTAGCTATTACCCTCGAAAACTAAAACTTTTGAAATAGGAAAAGAGCCTTTAATCACATTCTTTACCATGTGCAATCATAAAATAGTCTAATATCTTCATTTTTTCAACATACGTAGCTATTACCCTCGAAAACTAAAACTTTTGAAATAGGAAAAGAGCCTTTAATCACATTCTTTACCATGTGCAATCATATAATAGTCTAATATCTTCATTTTTTCAACATACGTAGCTATTACCCTCGAAAACTAAAACTTTTGAAACTGGAAAAGAGCCTTTAATCACATTCTTTACCATGTGCAATCATAAAATAGTCTAATATCTTCATTTTTTCCACAGACAAAGCTATTACCCTCGAAAACTAAAACTTTTGACATAGGAAAAGAGCCTTTAATCACATTCTTTACCATTTGCAATCATAAAATAGTCTAATTTCTTCATTTTTTCCACAGACATAGCTATTACCCTCGAAAACTAAAACTTTTGAAATAGGAAAAGAGCCTTTAATCACATTCTTTACCATTTGCAATCATAAACTAGTCTAATATCTTCATTTTTTCAACATACGTAGCTATTACCCTCGAAAACTAAAACTTTTGAAATAGGAAAAGAGCCTTTAATCACATTCTTTACCATTTGCAATCATAAAATAGTCTAATATCTTCATTTTTTCAACATACGTAGCTATTACCCTCGAAAACTAAAACTTTTGCAATAGGAAAAGAGCCTTTAATCACATTCTTTACCATTTGCAATCATAAAATAGTCTAATATCTTCATTTTTCCACAGACATAGCTATTACCCTCGAAAACTAAAACTTTTGAAATAGGAAAAGAGCCTTTAATCACATTCTTTACCATTTGCAATCATAAAATAGTCTAATATCTTCATTTTTTCCACATACATAGCTATTACCCTCGAAAACTAAAACTTTTGAAATAGGAAAAGAGCCTTTAATCACATTCTTTACCATTTGCAATCATAAAATAGTCTAATATCTTCATTTTTTCAACATACGTAGCTATTACCCTCGAAAACTAAAACTTTTGAAATAGGAAAAGAGCCTTTAATCACATTCTTTACCATTTGCAATCATAAAATAGTCTAATATCTTCATTTTTTCAACATACGTAGATATTACCCTCGAAAACTAAAACTTTTGACATAGGAAAAGAGCCTTTAATCACATTCTTTACCATTTGCAATCATAAAATAGTCTAATATCTTCATTTTTTCAACATACGTAGCTATTACCCTCGAAAACTAAAACTTTTGAAATAGGAAAAGAGCCTTTAATCACATTCTTTACCATTTGCAATCATAAAATAGTCTAATACCTTCATTTTTTCCACAGACAAAGCTCTTACCCCCGAAAACTAAAACTTTTGACATAGGGAAAGAGCCTTTAATCACATTCTTTACCATTTGCAATCATAAAATAGTCTAATATCTTCATTTTTTCAACATACGTAGCTATTATCCTCGTAAACTAAAACTTTTGAAATAGGAAAAGAGCCTTTAATCACATTCTTACCATTTGCAATCATAAAATAGTCTAATATCTTCATTTTTTCCACAGACAAAGCTATTACCCCCGAAAACTAAAACTTTTGAAATAGGAAAAGAGCCTTTAATCACATTCTTTACCATTTGCAATCATAAAATAGTCTAATATCTTCATTTTTTCAACATACGTAGCTATTACCCTCGAAAACTAAAACTTTTGACATAGGAAAAGAGCCTTTAATCACATTCTTTACCATGTGCAATCATAAAATAGTCCAATATCTTCATTTTTTCAACATACGTAGCTATTACCCTCGAAAACTAAAACTTTTGACATAGGAAAAGAGCCTTTAATCACATTCCTTACCTTTTGCAATCATAAAATAGTCTAATATCTTCATTTTTTCAAAATACGTAGCTATTACCCTCGAAAACTAAAACTTTTGAAATAGGAAAAGAGCCTTTAATCACATTCTTTACCATTTGTAATCATAAAAGAGTCTAATATCTTCATTTTTTCAACATACGTAGCTATTACCCTCGAAAACTAAAACTTTTGACATAGGAAAAGAGCCTTTAATCACATTCTTTACCATGTGCAATCATAAAATAGTCTATTATCTTCATTTTTTCAACATACGTAGCTTTTACCCTCGAAAACTAAAACTTTGAAATAGGAAAACAGCCTTTAATCACATTCTTTACCATGTGCAATCATAAAATTGTCTAATATCTTCATTTTTTCAACATAAGTAGCTATTACCCTTGAAAACTAAAACTTTTGACATAGGAAAAGAGCCTTTAATCACATTCTCTACCATGTGCAATCATAAAATTGTCTAATATCTTCATTTTTTCCACAGACATAGCTATTACCCTCGAAAACTAAAACTTTTGACATAGGAAAAGAGCCTTTAATCACATTCTTTACCATGTGCAATCATAAAATAGTCTAACCTCTTCATTTTTTCAACATACGTAGCTATTACCCTCGAAAACTAAAACTTTTGAAATAGGAAAAGAGCCTTTAATCACATTCTTTACCATTTGCAATCATAAAATAGTCTAACATCTTCATTTTTTCGACATACGTAGCTATTACCCTCTAAAACTAAAACTTTTGAAATAGGAAAAGAGCCTTTAATCACATTCTTTACCATGTGCAATCATAAATTGTCTAATATCTTCATTTTTTCCACAGACAAAGCTATTACCCTCAAAAACTAAAGGAGCGATCCGGCTCAATAGTAACCAAAACTCTAAAAAATTGAATTTTGATATAAATAGCTACATCAAAAGAATCGCATTTTAATGCTGATTTTAAATATATAAGTTTCATCAAGTTTAGTCTTAGCCATCAAAAGTTACGAGCCTGAGAAAATTTGCCTTATTTTGGAAAATAGGGGGAAACACCCCCTAAAAGTCGTAGGATCTTAACGAAAATGACACCATCAGATTCAGCGTATCAGAGAACCCTATTTTTGAAGTTTCAAGCTCCTATCTACAAAAATGTGGAATTTCGTATTTTTGCCAGAAGACAGATCACGGGTGCGTGTTTATTTGTTTTTTTTGTTGTTTTTTTGTTGTTTTTTCCCAGGGGTCATTATATCGACCAAGTGGTCCTGGAATGTCGCAAGAGGGCTCATTCTATCGGAAATGAAAGGTTCTAGTGCCCTTTTTAAGTGACCAAAAAAATTGGAGGGCATCGAGGCCCCCTCCCACGCTCATTTTTTTCCCAAAGTCAACGGATCAAAATTTTGAGATAGCCATTTTGTTTGGCATAGTCGAAAATCTTAATAACTATGTTTTTGGGGACTTACTCCCCCACAGTCCCTGGGGGAGGGGTTGCAAGTTACAAACTTCAACCAGTGTTTACATATAATAATGGGTATTGGGAAGTGTACAGACGTTTTCAGGGGGATTTTTTTGGTTTTGGGGGTAGGGTTGAGGGAGGGGGCTATGTGGGAGGATCTTTCCTTGGAGAAATATGCCATGGTTGAAAAAAATTCAATGAAAAGGGCGCAGGATTTTCTAGCATTACTATAAAAAAAAACAATGAAAAAATAAACATGAAAACGTTTTTTCAAATGAAAGTAAGGAATAGCATTGAAATTTAAAACAAACAGAGATTATTACGCATATGAAGGGCTCTAAAAATACTTTTGCATAAAGAGCGAGGTATTTAGGAGGAGATAAATACCTCGCTCTTTATGCTAAAATATTTTTAGTGATTTCAACTATTTATTCAACGGCCTATTTGATTCAGGGGTCATTCTTAAAGAATTGGAACAAAACTTACGATTTAGTGTAAAGAGCGAGGTATTAACGAGGGTACAAACCCCCTCGTACACATAATAAAAATATAAGAATATAAAAGTTTGTTACGTAAGTTAATTCTTAAGTTACGTATATTTTTTACTAATAAAAACGTTCATTGAATATTAAAAGTTATAGTAGCCTTTTTAAGTAACCGAAAAATTGGAGGGCAGCTAGGCCTCCTTCCCCACCCCTTATTTCTCAAAATCGTCTGATCAAAACTAAGAGAAAGCCATTTAGCCAAAAAAAAATTAATATACTAATTTCATTTCAATAATTTATGTGCGGAGAGCCAAAATCAAACATGCATTAATTCAAAAACGTTCAGAAATTAAATAAAATAAACTAGTTTTTTAACTGAAAGTAAGGAGCGACATTAAAACTTAAAACGAACAGAAATTACTCCGTATATGAAATGGGTTGTCCCCTCCGCAGTCCCACGCTCTTTACGCTAAAGTTTTAGTTGTTTTAAAAAGTAGAATTGTGGCAAAGAGTCAAACTTTAGCGTAAAGAGCGTGGGACTGCGGAGGGGACAACCCATTTCATATACGGAGTAATTTCTGTTCGTTTTAAGTTTTAATGTCGCTCCTTACTTTCAGTTAAAAAACTAGTTTTTTTTTTATTTAATTACCCTCTAAAACTAAAACTTTTGAAATAGGAAAAGAGCCTTTAATCATATTCTTTACCATGTGCAATCATAAAATAGTCTAATATCTTCATTTTTTCAACATACGTAGCTATTACCCTCGAAAACTAAAACTTTTGAAATAGGAAAAGAGCCTTTAATCACATTCTTTACCATGTGCAATCATAAAATTGTGTAATATCTTCATTTTTTCCACAGACAAAGCTATTACCCTCAAAAACTAAAACTTTTGACATAGGAAAAGAGCCTTTAATCACATTCTTTGCCATTTGCAATCATAAAATAGTCTAATTTCTTCATTTTTTCCACAGACATAGCTATTACCCTCGAAAACTAAAACTTTTGAAATAGGAAAAGAGCCTTTAATCACATTCTTTACCATTTGCAATCATAAAATAGTCTAATATCTTCATTTTTTCCACAGACATAGCTATTACCTTCGAAAACTAAAATTTTTGAAATAGGAAAAGAGCCTTTAATCACATTCTTTACCATTTGCAATCATAAACTAGTCTAATATCTTCATTTTTTCAACATACGTACCTATTACCCTCGAAAACTAAAACTTTTGAAATAGGAAAAGAGCCTTTAATCACATTCTTTACCATTTGCAATCATAAAATAGTCTAATATCTTCATTTTTTTCAACATACGTAGCTATTACCCTCGAAAACTAAAACTTTTGAAATAAGAAAAGAGCCTTTAATCACATTCTTTACCATTTGCAATCATAAAATAGTCTAATATCTTCATTTTTTCCACAGACATAGCTATTACCCTCGAAAACTAAAATTTTTGAAATAGGAAAAGAGCCTTTAATCACATTCTTTACCATTTGCAATCATAAAATAGTCTATCATCTTCATTTTTTCCACAGACATAGCTATTACCCTCAAAAACTAAAACTTTTGAAATAGGAAAAGAGCCTTTAATCACATTCTTTACCATTTGCAATCATAAACTAGTCTAATATCTTCATTTTTTCAACATACGTAGCTATTACCCTCGAAAACTAAAACTTTTGAAATAGGAAAAGAGCCTTTAATCACATTCTTTACCATTTGCAATCATAAAATAGTCTAATATCTTCATTTTTTCAACATACGTAGCTATTACCCTCGAAAACTAAAACTTTTGAAATAGGAAAAGAGCCTTTAATCACATTCTTTACCATTTGCAATCATAAAATAGTCTAATATCTTCATTTTTTCCACAGACAAAGCTCTTACCCCCGAAAACTAAAACTTTTGACATTGGAAAAGAGCCTTTAATCACATTCTTTACCATTTGCAATCATAAAATAGTCTAATATCTTCATTTTTTCAACATACGTAGCTATTACCCTCGAAAACTAAAACTTTTGAAATAGGAAAAGAGCCTTTAATCACATTCTTAACCATTTGCAATCATAAAATAGTCTAATATCTTCATTTTTTCCACAGACAAAGCTCTTACCCCCGAAAACTAAAACTTTTGAAATAGGAAAAGAGCCTTTAATCACATTCTTTACCATTTGTAATCATAAAATAGTCTAATATCTTCATTTTTTCAACATATGTAGCTATTACCCTCGAAAACTAAAACTTTTGACATAGGAAAAGAGCCTTTAATCACATTCTTTACCATGTGCAATCATAAAATAGTCTAATATCTTCATTTTTTCAACATACGTAGCTATTACCCTCGAAAACTAAAACTTTTGACATAGGAAAAGAGCCTTTAATCATATTCTTTACCATTTGCAATCATAAAATAGTCTAATATCTTCATTTTTTCAACATACGTAGCTATTACCCTCGAAAACTAAAACTTTTGAAATAAGAAAAGAGCCTTTAATCACATTCTTTACCGTTTGCAATCATAAAATAGTCTAATATCTTCAGTTTTTCCACAGACATAGCTATTACCCTCGAAAACTAAAATTTTTGAAATAGGAAAAGAGCCTTTAATCACATTCTTTACCATTTGCAATCATAAAATAGTCTAATATCTTCATTTTTTCCACAGACATAGCTATTACCCTCGAAAACTAAAACTTTTGAAATAGGAAAAGAGCCTTTAATCACATTCTTTACCATTTGCAATCATAAAATAGTCTAATATCTTCATTTTTTCAACATACGTAGATATTACCCTCAAAAACTAAAACTTTTGACATAGGAAAAGAGCCTTTAATCACATTCTTTACCATTTGCAATCATAAAATAGTCTAATATCTTCATTTTTTCAACATACGTAGCTATTACCCTCGAAAACTAAAACTTTTGAAATAGGAAAAGAGCCTTTAATCACATTCTTTACCATTTGCAATCATAAAATAGTCTTATATCTTCATTTTTTCCACAGACAAAGCTCTTACCCCCGAAAACTAAAACTTTTGACATAGGAAAAGAGCCTTTAATCACATTCTTTACCATTTGCAATCATAAAATAGTCTAATATCTTCATTTTTTTAACATACGTAGCTATTACCCTCGAAAACTAAAACTTTTGAAATAGGAAAAGAGTCTTTAATCACATTCTTTACCATTTGCAATCATAAAATAGTCTAATATCTTCATTTTTTCCACAGACAAAGCTCTTACCCCCGAAAACTAAAACTTTTGAAATAGGAAAAGAGCCTTTAATCACATTCTTTACCATTTGTAATCATAAAATAGTCTAATATCTTCATTTTTTCAACATACGTAGCTATTACCCTCGAAAACTAAAACTTTTGACATAGGAAAAGAGCCTTTAATCACATTCTTTACCATTTGCAATCATAAAAAAGTCTAATATCTTCATTTTTTCAACATACGTAGCTATTACCTTCTAAAACTAAAACTTTTGAAATAGGAAAAGAGCCTTTAATCATATTCTTTACCATGTACAATCATAAAATAGTCTAATATCTTCATTTTTTCAACATACGTAGCTATTACCCTCGAAAACTAAAACTTTTGAAATAGGAAAAGAGCCTTTAATCACATTCTTTACCATTTGCAATCATAAAATAGTCTAATATCTTCATTTTTTCAACATACGTAGCTATTACCCTCGAAAACTAAAACTTTTGACATAGGAAAAGAGCCTTTAATCACATTCTTTACCATTTGCAATCATAAAATAGTCTAATATCTTCATTTTTTTCAACATACGTAGCTATTACCCTCGAAAACTAAAACTTTTGACATAGGAAAAGAGCCTTTAATCACATTCTTTACCATGTGCAATCATAAAATTGTCTAATATCTTCATTTTTTCCACAGACAAAGCTATTACCCTCGAAAACTAAAACTTTTGACATAGGAAAAGAGCCTTTAATCACATTCTTTACCATTTGCAATCATAAAATAGTCTAATTTCTTCATTTTTTCCACAGATATAGCTATTACCCTCGAAAACTAAAACTTTTGAAATAGGAAAAGAGCCTTTAATCACATTCTTTACCATTTGCAATCATAAAATAGTCTAATATCTTCATTTTTTCCACAGACATAGCTATTACCTTCGAAAACTAAAATTTTTGAAATAGGAAAAGAGCCTTTAATCATATTCTTTACCATTTGCAATTATAAAATAGTCTAATATTTTCATTTTTTCCACAGACATAGCTATTACCCTCGAAAACTAAAACTTTTGAAATAGGAAAAGAGCCTTTAATCACATTCTTTACCATTTGCAATCATAAACTAGTCTAATATCTTCATTTTTTCAACATACGTAGCTATTACCCTCGAAAACTAAAACTTTTGAAATAGGAAAAGAGCCTTTAATCACATTCTTTACCATTTGCAATCATAAAATAGTCTAATATCTTCATTTTTTCAACATACGTAGCTATTACCCTCGAAAACTAAAACTTTTGACATAGGAAAAGAGCCTTTAATCACATTCTTTACCAAATGCAATCATAAAATAGTCTAATATCTTCATTTTTTCAACATACGTAGCTATTACCCTCGAAAACTAAAACTTTTGAAATAAGAAAAGAGCCTTTAATCACATTCTTTACCATTTCCAATCATAAAATAGTCTAATATCTTCATTTTTTCCACAGACATAGCTATTACCCTCGAAAACTAAAATTTTTGAAATAGGAAAAGAGCCTTTAATCACATTCTTTACCATTTGCAATCATAAAATAGTCTAATATCTTCATTTTTTCCACAGACATAGCTATTACCCTCGAAAACTAAAACTTTTGAAATAGGAAAAGAGCCTTTAATCACATTCTTTACCATTTGCAATCATAAACTAGTCTAATATCTTCATTTTTTCAACATACGTAGCTATTACCCTCGAAAACTAAAACTTTTGAAATAGGAAAAGAGCCTTTAATCACATTCTTTACCATTTGCAATCATAAAATAGTCTAATATCTTCATTTTTTCAACATACGTAGATATTACCCTCGAAAACTAAAACTTTTGACATACGAAAAGAGCCTTTAATCACATTCTTTACCATTTGCAATAATAAAATAGTCTAATATCTCCATTTTTTCAACATACGTAGCTATTACCCTCGAAAACTAAAACTTTTGAAATAGGAAAAGAGCCTTTAATCACATTCTTTACCATTTGCAATCATAAAATAGTCTAATATCTTCATTTTTTCCACAGACAAAGCTCTTACCCCCGAAAACTAAAACTTTTGACATAGGAAAAGATCCTTTAATCACATTCTTTACCATTTGCAATCATAAAATAGTCTAATATCTTAATTTTTTCAACATACGTAGCTATTACCCTCGAAAACTAAAACTTTTGAAATAGGAAAAGAGCCTTTAATCACATTCTTTACCATTTGCAATCATAAAATAGTCTAATATCTTCATTTTTTCCACAGACAAAGCTCTTACCCCCGAAAACTAAAACTTTTGAAATAGGAAAAGAGCCTTTAATCACATTCTTTACCATTTGTAATCATAAAATAGTCTAATATCTTCATTTTTTCAACATACGTAGCTATTACCCTCGAAAACTAAAACTTTTGACATAGGAAAAGAGCCTTTAATCACATTCTTTACCATTTGCAATCATAAAATAGTCTAATATCTTCATTTTTTCAACATACGTAGCTATTACCCTCGAAAACTAAAACTTTTGAAATAAGAAAAGAGCCTTTAATCACATTGTTTACCATTTGCAATCATAAAATAGTCTAATATCTTCATTTTTTCCACAGACATAGCTATTACCCTCGAAAACTAAAATTTTTGAAATAGGAAAAGAGCCTTTAATCACATTCTTTACCGTTTGCAATCATAAAATAGTCTAATATCTTCATTTTTTCCACAGACATAGCTATTACCCTCGAAAACTAAAACTTTTGAAATAGGAAAAGAGCCTTTAATCACATTCTTTACCATTTGCAATCATAAACTAGTCTAAAATCTTCATTTTTTCAACATACGTAGCTATTACCCTCGAAAACTAAAACTTTTGAAATAGGAAAAGAGCCTTTAATCACATTCTTTACCATTTGCAATCATAAAATAGTCTAATATCTTCATTTTTTCAACATACGTAGATATTACCCTCGAAAACTAAAACTTTTGACATAGGAAAAGAGCCTTTAATCACATTCTTTACCATTTGCAATCATAAAATAGTCTAATATCTTCATTTTTTCAACAAACGTAGCTATTACCCTCGAAAACTAAAACTTTTGAAATAGAAAAAGAGCCTTTAATCACATTCTTTACCATTTGCAATCATAAAATAGTCTAATATCTTCATTTTTTCCACAGACAAAGCTCTTACCCCGGAAAACTAAAACTTTTGACATAAGAAAAGAGCCTTTAATCACATTCTTTACCATTTGCAATCATAAAATAGTCTAATATCTTCATTTTTTCAACATACGTAGCTATTACTTTCGAAAACTAATACTTTTGAAATAGGAAAAGAGTCTTTAATCACATTCTTTACCATTTGCAATCATAAAATAGTCTAATATCTTCATTTTTTCCACAGACAAAGCTCTTACCCCCGAAAACTAAATTTTTTGAAATAGGAAAAGAGCCTTTAATCACATTCTTTACCATTTGTAATCATAAAATAGTCTAATATCTTCATTTTTTCAACATACGTAGCTATTACCCTCGAAAACTAAAACTTTTGACATAGGAAAAGAGCCTTTAATCACATTCTTTACCATGTGCAATCATAAAATAGTCTAATATCTTCATTTTTTCAACATACGTAGCTATTACCCTCGAAGACTAAAACTTTTGAAATAGGAAAAGAGCCCTTAATCACATTCTTTACCATTTGCAATCATAAAATAGTCTAATATCTACATTTTTTCAACATACGTAGCTCTTACCCCCGAAAACTAAAACTTTTGACATAGGAAAAGAGCCTTTAATCACATTCTTTACCTTTTTGCAATCATAAAAAAGTCTAATATCTTCATTTTTTCAACATACGTAGCTATTACCCTCTAAAACTAAAACTTTTGAAATAGGAAAAGAGCCTTTAATCATATTCTTTACCATGTGCAATCATAAAATAGTCTAATATCTTCATTTTTTCCACAGACATAGCTATTACCCTCGAAAACTAAAATTTTTGAAATAGGAAAAGAGCCTTTAATCACATTCTTTACCATTTGCAATCATAAACTAGTCTAAAATCTTCATTTTTTCAACATACGTAGCTATTACCCTCGAAAACTAAAACTTTTGAAATAGGAAAAGAGCCTTTAATCACATTCTTTACCATTTGCAATCATAAAATAGTCTAATATCTTCATTTTTTCAACATACGTAGATATTACCCTCGAAAACTAAAACTTTTGACATAGGAAAAGAGCCTTTAATCACATTCTTTACCATTTGCAATCATAAAATAGTCTAATATCTTCATTTTTTCAACAAACGTAGCTATTACCCTCGAAAACTAAAACTTTTGAAATAGGAAAAGAGCCTTTAATCACATTCTTTACCATTTGCAATCATAAAGTAGTCTAATATCTTCATTTTTTCCACAGACAAAGCTCTTATCCCGGAAAACTAAAGCTTTTGACATAAGAAAAGAGCCTTTAATCACATTCTTTACCATTTGCAATCATAAAATAGTCTAATATCTTCATTTTTTCAACATACGTAGCTATTACTTTCGAAAACTAAAACTTTTGAAATAGGAAAAGAGTCTTTAATCACATTCTTTACCATTTGCAATCATAAAATAGTCTAATATCTTCATTTTTTCCACAGACAAAGCTCTTACCCCCGAAAACTAAAATTTTTGAAATAGGAAAAGAGCCTTTAATCACATTCTTTACCATTTGCAATCATAAACTAGTCTAATATCTTCATTTTTCAACATACGTAGCTATTACCCTCGAAAACTAAAACTTTTGAAATAGGGAAAAGAGCCTTTAATCACATTCTTTACCATTTGCAATCATAAAATAGTCTAATATCTTCATTTTTTCAACATACGTAGCTATTACCCTCGAAAACTAAAACTTTTGACATAGGAAAAGAGCCTTTAATCACATTCTTTACCAATTGCAATCATAAAATAGTCTAATATCTTCATTTTTTCAACATACGTAGCTATTACCCTCGAAAACTAAAACTTTTGAAATAAGAAAAGAGCCTTTAATCACATTCTTTACCATTTCCAATCATAAAATAGTCTAATATCTTCATTTTTTCCACAGACATAGCTATTACCCTCGAAAACTAAAATTTTTGAAATAGGAAAAGAGCCTTTAATCACATTCTTTACCATTTGCAATCATAAAATAGTCTAATATCTTCATTTTTTCCACAGACATAGCTATTACCCTCGAAAACTAAAA
>NW_027064278.1:27130-48142 GCF_032884065.1 Artemia franciscana
CTTTACCAATTGCAATCATAAAATAGTCTAATATCTTCATTTTTTCAACATACGTAGCTATTACCCTCGAAAACTAAAACTTTTGACATAGGAAAAGAGCCTTTAATCACATTCTTTACCAATTGCAATCATAAAATAGTCTAATATCTTCATTTTTTCAACATACGTAGCTATTACCCTCGAAAACTAAAACTTTTGAAATAAGAAAAGAGCCTTTAATCACATTCTTTACCATTTCCAATCATAAAATTGTCTAATATCTTCATTTTTTCCACAGACATAGCTATTACCCTCGAAAACTAAAATTTTTGAAATAGGAAAAGAGCCTTTAATCACATTCTTTACCATTTGCAATCATAAAATAGTCTAATATCTTCACTTTTTCCACAGACATAGCTATTACCCTCGAAAACTAAAACTTTTGAAATAGGAAAAGAGCCTTTAATCACACTCTTTACCATTTGCAATCATAAAATAGTCTAATATCTTCATTTTTTTCAACATACGTAAATATTACCCTCGAAAACTAAAACTTTTGAAATAGGAAAAGAGCCTTTAATCACATTCTTTACCATGTGCAATCATAAAATTGTCTAATATCTTCATTTTTTCAACATACGTAGATATTACCCTCGAAAACTAAAACTTTTGACATACGAAAAGAGCCTTTAATCACATTCTTTACCATTTGCAATAATAAAATAGTCTAATATCTTCATTTTTTCAACATACGTAGCTATTACCCTCGAAAACTAAAACTTTTGAAATAGGAAAAGAGCCTTTAATCACATTCTTTACCATTTGCAATCATAAAATAGTCTAATATCTTCATTTTTTCCACAGACAAAGCTCTTACCCCCAAAAACTAAAACTTTTGACATAGGAAAAGATCCTTTAATCACATTCTTTACCATTTGCAATCATAAAATAGTCTAACATCTTCATTTTTTCAACATACGTAGCTATTACCCTCGAAAACTAAAACTTTTGAAATAGGAAAAGAGCCTTTAATCACATTCTTTACCATTTGCAATCATAAAATAGTCTAATATCTTCATTTTTTCCACAGACAAAGCTCTTACCCCCGAAAACTAAAACTTTTGAAATAGGAAAAGAGCCTTTAATCACATTCTTTACCATTTGTAATCATAAAATAGTCTAATATCTTCATTTTTTCAACATACGTAGCTATTACCCTCGAAAACTAAAACTTTTGACATAGGAAAAGAGCCTTTAATCACATTCTTTACCATTTGCAATCATAAAATAGTCTAATATCTTCATTTTTTCAACATACGTAGCTATTACCCTCGAAAACTAAAACTTTTGAAATAAGAAAAGAGCCTTTAATCACATTGTTTACCATTTGCAATCATAAAATAGTCTAATATCTTCATTTTTTCCACAGACATAGCTATTACCCTCGAAAACTAAAATTTTTGAAATAGGAAAAGAGCCTTTAATCACATTCTTTACCATTTGCAATCATAAAATAGTCTAATATCTTCATTTTTTCCACAGACATAGCTATTACCCTCGAAAACTAAAACTTTTGAAATAGGAAAAGAGCCTTTAATCACATTCTTTACCATTTGCAATCATAAACTAGTCTAAAATCTTTATTTTTTCAACATACGTAGCTATTACCCTCGAAAAATAAAACTTTTGAAATAGGAAAAGAGCCTTTAATCACATTCTTTACCATTTGCAATCATAAAATAGTCTAATATCTTCATTTTTTCAACATACGTAGATATTACCCTCGAAAACTAAAACTTTTGACATAGGAAAAGAGCCTTTAATCACATTCTTTACCATTTGCAATCATAAAATAGTCTAATATCTTCATTTTTTCAACAAACGTAGCTATTACCCTCGAAAACTAAAACTTTTGAAATAGGAAAAGAGCCTTTAATCACATTCTTTACCATTTGCAATCATAAAGTAGTCTAATATCTTCATTTTTTCCACAGACAAAGCTCTTACCCCGGAAAACTAAAACTTTTGACATAAGAAAAGAGCCTTTAATCACATTCTTTACCATATGCAATCATAAAATAGTCTAATATCTTCATTTTTTCAACATACGTAGCTATTACTTTCGAAAACTAAAACTTTTGAAATAGGAAAAGAGTCTTTAATCACATTCTTTACCATTTGCAATCATAAAATAGTCTAATATCTTCATTTTTTCCACAGACAAAGCTCTTACCCCCGAAAACTAAAACTTTTGAAATAGGAAAAGAGCCTTTAATCACATTCTTTACCATTTGTAATCATAAAATAGTCTAATATCTTCATTTTTTCAACATACGTAGCTATTACCCTCGAAAACTAAAACTTTTGACATAGGAAAAGAGCCTTTAATCACATTCTTTACCATGTGCAATCATAAAATAGTCTAATATCTTCATTTTTTCAACATACGTAGCTATTACCCTCGAAGACTAAAACTTTTGAAATAGGAAAAGAGCCCTTAATCACATTCTTTACCATTTGCAATCATAAAATAGTCTAATATCTACATTTTTTCAACATACGTAGCTCTTACCCCAGAAAACTAAAACTTTTGACATAGGAAAAGAGCCTTTAATCACATTCTTTACCTTTTTGCAATCATAAAAAAGTCTAATATCTTCATTTTTTCAACATACGTAGCTATTACCCTCTAAAACTAAAACTTTTGAAATAGGAAAAGAGCCTTTAATCATATTCTTTACCATGTGCAATCATAAAATAGTCTAATATCTTCATTTTTTCAACATACGTAGCTATTACCCTCGAAAACTAAAACTTTTGAAATAGGAAAAGAGCCTTTAATCACATTCTTTACCATGTGCAATCATTAAAATAGTCTAATATCTTCATTTTTTCAACATACGTCGCTATTAACCTCGAAAACTAAAACTTTTGACATAGGAAAAGAGCCTTTATTCACATTCTTTACCATTTGCAATCATAAAATAGTCTAATATCTTCATTTTTTCAACATACGTAGCTATTACCCTCGAAAACTAAAACTTTTGAAATAGGAAAAGAGCCTTTAATCACATTCTTTACCATGTGCAATCATAAAATTGTCCAATATCTTCATTTTTTCCACAGACAAAGCTATTACCCTCGAAAACTAAAACTTTTGACATAGGAAAAGAGCCTTTAATCACATTCTTTACCATTTGCAATCATAAAATAGTCTAATTTCTTCATTTTTTCCACAGACATAGCTATTACCCTCGAAAACTAAAACTTTTGAAATAGGAAAAGAGCCTTTAATCACATTCTTTACCATTTGCAATCATAAAATAGTCTAATATCTTCATTTTTTCCACAGACATAGCTATTACCTTCGAAAACTAAAATTTTTGAAATAGGAAAAGAGCCTTTAATCATATTCTTTACCATTTGCAATCATAAAATAGTCTAATATCTTCATTTTTTCCACAGACATAGCTATTACCCTCGAAAACTAAAACTTTTGAAATAGGAAAAGAGCCTTTAATCACATTCTTTACCATTTGCAATCATAAACTAGTCTAATATCTTCATTTTTTCAACATACGTAGCTATTACCCTCGAAAACTAAAACTTTTGAAATAGGAAAAGAGCCTTTAATCACATTTTTTACCATTTGCAATCATAAAATAGTCTAATATCTTCATTTTTTCAACATACGTAGCTATTACCCTCGAAAACTAAAACTTTTGACATAGGAAAAGAGCCTTTAATCACATTCTTTACCATTTGCAATCATAAAATAGTCTAATATCTTCATTTTTTCAACATACGTAGCTATTACCCTCGAAAACTAAAACTTTTGACATAGGAAAAGAGCCTTTAATCACATTCTTTACCATTTGCAATCATAAAATAGTCTAATATCTTCATTTTTTCAACATACGTAGCTATTACCCTCGAAAACTAAAACTTTTGAAATAAGAAAAGAGCCTTTAATCACATTGTTTACCATTTGCAATCATAAAATAGTCTAATATCTTCATTTTTTCCACAGACATAGCTATTACCCTCGAAAACTAAAATTTTTGAAATATGAAAAGAGCCTTTAATCACATTCTTTACCATTTGCAATCATAAAATAGTCTAATATCTTCATTTTTTCCACAGACATAGCTATTACCCTCGAAAACTAAAACTTTTGAAATAGGAAAAGAGCCTTTAATCACATTCTTTACCATTTGCAATCATAAACTAGTCTAAAATCTTCATTTTTTCAACATACGTAGCTATTACCCTCGAAAACTAAAACTTTTGAAATAGGAAAAGAGCCTTTAATCACATTCTTTACCATTTGCAATCATAAAATAGTCCAATATCTTCATTTTTTCAACATACGTAGATATTACCCTCGAAAACTAAAACTTTTGACATAGGAAAAGAGCCTTTAATCACATTCTTTACCATTTGCAATCATAAAATAGTCTAATATCTTCATTTTTTCAACAAACGTAGCTATTACCCTCAAAAACTAAAACTTTTGAAATAGGAAAAGAGCCTTTAATCACATTCTTTACCATTTGCAATCATAAAGTAGTCTAATATCTTCATTTTTTCCACAGACAAAGCTCTTACCCCGGAAAAACTAAAACTTTTGACATAAGAAAAGAGCCTTTAATCACATTCTTTACCATTTGCAATCATAAAATAGTCTAATATCTTCATTTTTTCAACATACGTAGCTATTACTTTCAAAAACTAAAACTTTTGAAATAGGAAAAGAGTCTTTAATCACATTCTTTACCATTTGCAATCATAAAATAGTCTAATATCTTCATTTTTTCCACAGACAAAGCTCTTACCCCCGAAAACTAAAATTTTTGAAATAGGAAAAGAGCCTTTAATCACATTCTTTACCATTTGTAATCATAAAATAGTCTAATATCTTCATTTTTTCAACATACGTAGCTATTACCCTCGAAGACTAAAACTTTTGAAATAGGAAAAGAGCCCTTAATCACATTCTTTACCATTTGCAATCATAAAATAGTCTAATATCTACATTTTTTCAACATACGTAGCTCTTACCCCCGAAAACTAAAACTTTTGACATAGGAAAAGAGCCTTTAATCACATTCTTTACCTTTTTGCAATCATAAAAAAGTCTAATATCTTCATTTTTTCAACATACGTAGCTATTACCCTCTAAAACTAAAACTTTTGAAATAGGAAAAGAGCCTTTAATCATATTCTTTACCATGTGCAATCATAAAATAGTCTAATATCTTCATTTTTTCAACATACGTAGCTATTACCCTCGAAAACTAAAACTTTTGAAATAGGAAAAGAGCCTTTAATCACATTCTTTACCATGTGCAATCATAAAATAGTCTAATATCTTCATTTTTTCAACATACGTCGCTATTAACCTCGAAAACTAAAACTTTTGACATAGGAAAAGAGCCTTTATTCACATTCTTTACCATTTGCAATCATAAAATAGTCTAATATCTTCATTTTTTCAACATACGTAGCTATTACCCTCGAAAACTAAAACTTTTGAAATAGGAAAAGAGCCTTTAATCACATTCTTTACCATGTGCAATCATAAAATTGTCCAATATCTTCATTTTTTCCACAGACAAAGCTATTACCCTCGAAACTAAAACTTTTGACATAGGAAAAGAGCCTTTAATCACATTCTTTACCATTTGCAATCATAAAATAGTCTAATTTCTTCATTTTTTCCACAGACATAGCTATTACCCTCGAAAACTAAAACTTTTGAAATAGGAAAAGAGCCTTTAATCACATTCTTTACCATTTGCAATCATAAAATAGTCTAATATCTTCATTTTTTCCACAGACATAGCTATTACCTTCGAAAACTAAAATGTTTGAAATAGGAAAAGAGCCTTTAATCATATTCTTTAACATTGGCAATCATAAACTAGTCTAATATCTTCATTTTTTCAACATACGTAGCTATTACCCTCGAAAACTAAAACTTTTGAAATAGGAAAAGAGCCTTTAATCACATTTTTTACCATTTGCAATCATAAAATAGTCTAATATCTTCATTTTTTCAACATACGTAGCTATTACCCTCGAAAACTAAAACTTTTGACATAGGAAAAGAGCCTTTAATCACATTCTTTACCATTTGCAATCATAAAATAGTCTAATATCTTCATTTTTTCAACATACGTAGCTATTACCCTCGAAAACTAAAACTTTTGAAATAAGAAAAGAGCCTTTAATCACATTCTTTACCATTTGCAGTCATAAAATAGTCTAATATCTTCATTTTTTTCACAGACATAGCTATTACCCTCGAAAACTAAAATTTTTGAAATACGAAAAGAGCCTTTAATCACATTCTTTACCATTTGCAATCATAAAATAGTCTAATATCTTCATTTTTTCAACATACGTAGCTATTACCCTCGAAAACTAAAACTTTTGAAATAAGAAAAGAGCCTTTAATCACATTCTTTACCATTTGCAATCATAAAATAGTCTAATATCTTCATTTTTTCAACATACGTAGCTATTACCCTCGAAAACTAAAACTTTTGAAATAGGAAAAGAGCCTTTAATCACATTCTTTACCATTTGCAATCATAAAATAGTCTAATATCTTCATTTTTTCAACATACGTAGATATTACTCTCGAAAACTAAAACTTTTGACATAGGAAAAGAGCCTTCAATCACATTCTTTACCATTTGCAATCATAAAATAGTCTAATATCTTCATTTTTTCAACATACGTAGCTATTACCCTCGAAAACTAAAACTTTTGAAATAGGAAAAGAGCCTTTAATCACATTCTTTACCATTTGCAATCATAAATAGTCTAATATCTTCATTTTTTCCACAGACAAAGCTCTTACCCCCGAAAACTAAAACTTTTGAAATAGGAAAAGAGCCTTTAATCACATTCTTTACCATTTGTAATCATAAAATAGTCTAATATCTTCATTTTTTCAACATACGTAGCTATTACCCTCGAAAACTAAAATTTTTGACATAGGAAAAGAACCTTTAATCACATTCTTTACCATGTGCAATCATAAAATAGTCTAATATCTTCATTTTTTTCAACATACGTAGCTATTACCCTCGAAAACTAAAACTTTTGAAATAGGAAAAGAGCCTTTAATCACATTCTTTACCATGTGCAATCATAAAATTGTCTAATATCTTCATTTTTTTCCACAGACAAAGCTATTACCCTCGAAAACTAAAACTTTTGACATAGGAAAAGAGCCTTTAATCACATTCTTTACCATTTGCAATCATAAAATAGTCTAATTTCTTCATTTTTTCCACAGACATAGCTATTACCCTCCAAAACTAAAACTTTTGAAATAGGAAAAAGAGCCTTTAATCACATTCTTTACCATTTGCAATCATAAAATAGTCTAATATCTTCATTTTTTCAACATACGTAGCTATTACCCTCAAAAACTAAAACTTTGAAATAGGAAAAGAGCCTTTAATCACATTCTTTACCATTTGCAATCATAAAATAGTGTAATATCTTCATTTTTTCCACAGAAAAAGCTCTTACCCCCGAAAACTAAAACTTTTGAAAAAGGAAAAGAGCCTTTAATCACATTCTTTACCATTTGTAATCATAAAATAGTCTAATATCTTCATTTTTTCAACATACGTAGCTATTACCCTCGAAAACTAAAACTTTTGACATAGGAAAAGAGCCTTTAATCACATTCTTTACCATGTGCAATCATAAAATAGTCTAATATCTTCATTTTTTCAACATACGTAGCTATTACCCTCGAAAACTAAAACTTTTGAAATAGGAAAAGAGCCTTTAATCACATTCTTTACCATGTGCAATCATAAAATTGTCTAATATCTTCATTTTTTCCACAGACAAAGCTATTACCCTCGAAAACTAAAACTTTTGACATAGGAAAAGAGCCTTTAATCACATTCTTTACCATTTGCAATCATAAAATAGTCTAATTTCTTCATTTTTTCCACAGAGCCTTTAATCACATTTTTTACCATTTGCAATCATAAACTAGTCTAATATCTTCATTTTTTCAACATACGTAGCTATTACCCTCGAAAACTAAAACTATTGAAATAGGAAAAGAGCCTTTAATCACATTCTTTACCATTTGCAATCATAAAATAGTCTAATATCTTCATTTTTTCAACATACGTAGATATTACCCTCGAAAACTAAAACTTTTGACATAGGAAAAGAGCCTTTAATCACATTCTTTACCATTTGCAATCATAAAATAGTCTAATATCTTCATTTTTTCAACATACGTAGCTATTACCCTCGAAAACTAAAACTTTTGAAATAAGAAAAGAGCCTTTAATCACATTCTTTACCATTTGCAATCATAAAATAGTCTAATATCTTCATTTTTTCCACAGACATAGCTATTACCCTCGAAAACTAAAATTTTTGAAATAGGAAAAGAGCCTTTAATCACATTCTTTACCATTTGCAATCATAAAATAGTCTAATATCTTCATTTTTTCCACAGACATAGCTATTACCCTCGAAAACTAAAACTTTTGAAATAGGAAAAGAGCCTTTAATCACATTCTGTACCATTTGCAATCATAAACTAATCTAACATCTTCATTTTTTCAACATACGTAGCTATTACCCTCGAAAACTAAAACTTTTGAAATAGGAAAAGAGCCTTTAATCACATTCTTTACCATTTGCAATCATAAAATAGTCTAATATCTTCATTTTTTCAACATACGTAGATATTACCCTCGAAAACTAAAACTTTTGACATAGGAAAAGAGCCTTTAATCACATTCTTTACCATTTGCAATAATAAAATAGTCTAATATCTTCATTTTTTCAATATACGTAGCTTTTACCCTCGAAAACTAAAACTTTTGAAATAGGAAAAGAGCCTTTAATCACATTCTTTACCATTAGCAATCATAAAATAGTCTAATATCTTCATTTTTTCCACAGACAAAGCTCTTACCCCCGAAAACTAAAACTTTTGACATAGGGAAAGAGCCTTTAATCACATTCTTTACCATTTGCAATCATAAAATAGTCTAATATCTTCATTTTTTCAACATACGTAGCTATTATCCTCGTAAACTAAAACTTTTGAAATAGGAAAAGAGCCTTTAATCACATTCTTTACCATTTGCAATCATAAAATAGTCTAATATCTTCATTTTTTCCACAGACAAAGCTCTTACCCCCGAAAACTAAAACTTTTGAAATAGGAAAAGAGCCTTTAATCACATTCTTTACCATTTGTAATAATAAAATAGTCTAATATCTTCATTTTTTCAACATACGTAGCTATTACCCTGGAAAACTAAAACTTTTGACATAGGAAAAGAGCCTTTAATCACATTCTTTACCATGTGCAATCATAAAGTAGTCTAATATTTTCATTTTTTCAACATACTTAGCTATTACCCTCGAAAACTAAAATTTTGACATAGGAAAAGAGCCTTTAATCACATTCTTTACCATTTGCAATCATAAAATAGTCTAATATCTTCATTTTTTCAACATACGTAGCTATTACCCTCGAAAACTAAAACTTTTGAAATAAGAAAAGAACCTTTAATCACATTCTTTACCATTTGCAATCATAAAATAGTCTAATATCTTCATTTTTTCCACAGACATAGCTATTACCCTCGAAAACTAAAACTTTTGAAATAGGAAAAGAGCCTTTAATCACATTCTTTACCATTTGCAATCATAAACTAGTCTAATATCTTCATTTTTTCAACATATGTAGCTATTACCCTCGAAAACTAAAACTTTTGAAATAGGAAAAGAGCCTTTAATCACATTCTTTACCATTTGCAATCATAAAATAGTCTAATATCTTCATTTTTTCAACATACGTAGATATTACCCTAGAAAACTAAAACTTTTGACATAGGAAAACAGCCTTTAATCACATTCTTTACCATTTGCAATCATAAAATAGTCTAATATCTTCATTTTTTCAACATACGTAGCTATTACCCTCGAAAACTAAAACTTTTGAAATAGGAAAAGAGCCTTTAATCACATTCTTTACCATTTGCAATCATAAAATAGTCTAATATCTTCATTTTTTCCACAGACAAAGCTCTTACCCCGGAAAACTAAAACTTTTGACGTAAGAAAAGAGCCTTTAATCACATTCTTTACCATTTGCAATCATAAAATAGTCTAATATCTTCATTTTTTCAACATACGTAGCTATTACCCTCAAAAACTAAAACTTTTGAAATAGGAAAAGAGTCTTTAATCACATTCTTTACCATTTGCAATCATAAAATAGTCTAATATCTTCATTTTTTCCACAGACTAAAACTTTTGAAACAGGAAAAGACCCTTTAATCACATTCTTTACCATTTGTAATCATAAAATAGTCTAATATCTTCATTTTTTCAACATACGTAGCTATTACCCTCGAAAACTAAAACTTTTGACATAGGAAAAGAGCCTTTAATCACATTCTTTACCATGTGCAATCATAAAATAGTCTAATATCTTCATTTTTTCAACATACGTAGCTATTACCCTCGAAAACTAAAACTTTTGAAATAGGAAAAGAGCCTTTAATCACATTCTTTACCATTTGCAATCATAAAATAGTCTAATATCTACATTTTTTCAACATACGTAGCTCTTACCCCCGAAAACTAAAACTTTTGACATAGGAAAAGAGCCTTTAATCACATTCTTTACCTTTTTGCAATCATAAAAAAGTCTAATATCTTCATTTTTTCAACATACGTAGCTATTACCCTCTAAAACTAAAACTTTTGAAATAGGAAAAGAGCCTTTAATCATATTCTTTACCATGTGCAATCATAAAATAGTCTAATATCTTCGATTTTTCAACATACGTAGCTATTACCCTCAAAAACTAAAACTTTTGAAATAGGAAAAGAGCCTTTAATCACATTCTTTACCATGTGCAATCATAAAATAGTCTAATATCTTCATTTTTTCAACATACGTAGCTATTACCCTCGAAAACTAAAACTTTTGACATAGGAAAAGAGTCTTTAATCACATTCTTTACCATTTGCAATCATAAAATAGTCTAATATCTTCATTTTTTCAACATACGTAGCTATTATCCTCGAAAACTAAAACTTTAGAAATAGGAAAAGACCCTTTAATCACATTCTTTACCATGTGCAATCATAAAATTGTCTAATATCTTCATTTTTTCCACAAACAAAGCTATTACCCTCGAAAACTAAAACTTTTTACATAGGAAAAGAGCCTTTAATCACATTCTTTACCATTTGCAATCATAAAATAGTCTGATTTCTTCATTTTTTCCACAGACATAGCTATTACCCTTGAAAACTAAAACTTTTGAAATAGGAAAAGAGCCTTTAATCACATTCTTTACCATTTGCAATCATAAAATAGTCTAATATCTTCATTTTTTCCACAGACATAGCTATTACCTTCGAAAACTAAAATTTTTGAAATAGGAAAAGAGCCTTTAATCATATTCTTTACCATTTGCAATCATAAAATAGTCTAATATCTTCATTTTTTCCACAGACATAGCTATTACCCTCGAAAACTAAAACTTTTGACATAGGAAAAGAGCCTTTAATCACATTCTTTACCATGTGCAATCATAAAATAGTCTAATATCTTCATTTTTTCAACATACGTAGCTATTACCCTCGAAAACTAAAATTTTGACATAGGAAAAGAGCCTTTAATCACATTCTTTACCATTTGCAATCATAAAATAGTCTAATATCTTCATTTTTTCAACATACGTAGCTATTACCCTCGAAAACTAAAACTTTTGAAATAAGAAAAGAACCTTTAATCACATTCTTTACCATTTGCAATCATAAAATAGTCTAATATCTTCATTTTTTCCACAGACATAGCTATTACCCTCGAAAACTAAAACTTTTGAAATAGGAAAAGAGCCTTTAATCACATTCTTTACCATTTGCAATCATAAAATAGTCTAATATCTTCATTTTTTCAACATACGTAGCTATTACCCTCGAAAACTAAAACTTTTGAAATAGGAAAAGAGCCTTTAATCACATTCTTTACCATTTGCAATCATAAAATAGTCTAATATCTTCATTTTTTCCACAGACAAAGCTCTTACCCCGAAAAACTAAAACTTTTGACATAAGAAAAGAGCCTTTAATCACATTCTTTACCATTTGTAATCATAAAATAGTCTAATATCTTCATTTTTTCAACATACGTAGCTATTACCCTCGAAAACTAAAACTTTTGACATAGGAAAAGAGCCTTTAAACACATTCTTTACCATGTGCAATCATAAAATAGTCTAATATCTTCATTTTTTCAACATACGTAGCTATTACCCTCGAAAAATAAAACTTTTGAAATAGGAAAAGAGCCTTTAATCACATTCTTTACCATTTGCAATCATAAGATAGTCTAATATCTACATTTTTTCAACATACGTAGCTCTTACCCCCGAAAACTAAAACTTTTGACATAGGAAAAGAGCCTTTAATCACATTCTTTACCTTTTTGCAATCATAAAAAAGTCTAATATCTTCATTTTTTCAACATACGTAGCTATTACCCTCTAAAACTAAAACTCTTGAAATAGGAAAAGAGCCTTTAATCATATTCTTTACCATGTGCAATCATAAAATAGTCTAATATCTTCATTTTTTCAACATACGTAGCTATTACCCTCGAAAACTAAAACTTTTGAAATAGGAAAAGAGCCTTTAATCACATTCTTTACCATGTGCAATCATAAAATAGTCTAATATCTTCATTTTTTCAACATACGTAGCTATTACCCTCGAAAAGTAAAACTTTTGACATAGGAAAAGAGTCTTTAATCACATTCTTTACCATTTGCAATCATAAAATAGTCTAATATCTTCATTTTTTCAACATACGTAGCTATTATCCTCGAAAACTAAAACTTTTGAAATAGGAAAAGAGCCTTTAATCACATTCTTTACCATGTGCAATCGTAAAATTGTCTAATATCTTCATTTTTTCCACAGACAAAGCTATTACCCTCGAAAACTAAAACTTTTGACATAGGAAAAAGAGCCTTTAATCACATTCTTTACCATTTGCAATCATAAAATAGTCTAATTTCTTCATTTTTTCCACAGACATAGCTATTACCCTCGAAAACTAAAACTTTTGAAATAGGAAAAGAGCCTTTAATCACATTCTTTACCATTTGCAATCATAAAATAGTCTAATATCTTCATTTTTTCCACAGACATAGCTATTACCCTCGAAAACTAAAACTTTTGACATAGGAAAAGAGCCTTTAATCACATTCTTTACCATGTGCAATCATAAAATAGTCTAATATCTTCATTTTTTCAACATACGTAGCTATTACCCTCGAAAACTAAAATTTTGACATAGGAAAAGAGCCTTTAATCACATTCTTTACCATTTGCAATCATAAAATAGTCTAATATCTTCATTTTTTCAACATACGTAGCTATTACCCTCGAAAACTAAAACTTTTGAAATAAGAAAAGAACCTTTAATCACATTCTTTACCATTTGCAATCATAAAATAGTCTAATATCTTCATTTTTTCCACAGACATAGCTATTACCCTCGAAAACTAAAATTTTTGAAATAGGAAAAGAACCTCTAATCACATTCTTTACCATTTGCAATCATAAAATAGTCTAATATCTTCATTTTTCCACAGACATAGCTATTACCCTCGAAAACTAAAACTTTTGAAATAGGAAAAGAGCCTTTAATCACATTCTTTACCATTTGCAATCATAAAATAGTCTAATATCTACATTTTTTCAACATACGTAGCTCTTACCCCCGAAAACTAAAACTTTTGACATAGGAAAAGAGCCTTTAATCACATTCTTTACCATTTGCAATCATAAAATAGTCTAATATCTTCATTTTTTCAACATACGTAGCTATTACCCTCGAAAACTAAAACTTTTGAAATAAGAAAAGAACCTTTAATCACATTCTTTACCTTTTTGCAATCATAAAAAAGTCTAATATCTTCATTTTTTCAACATACGTAGCTATTACCCTCTAAAACTAAAACTTTTGAAATAGGAAAAGAGCCTTTAATCATATTCTTTTCCATGTGCAATCATAAAATAGTCTAATATCTTCATTTTTTCAACATACGTAGCTATTGCCCTCGAAAACTAAAACTTTTGAAATAGGAAAAGAGCCTTTAATCACATTCTTTACCATGTGCAATCATAAAATAGTCTAATATCTTCATTTTTTCAACATACGTAGCTATTACCCTCGAAAACTAAAACTTTTGACATAGGAAAAGAGTCTTTAATCACATTCTTTACCATTTGCAATCATAAACTAGTCTAATATCTTCATTTTTTCAACATATGTAGCTATTACCCTCGAAAACTAAAACTTTTGAAATAGGAAAAGAGCCTTTAATCACATTCTTTACCATTTGCAGTCATAAAATAGTCTAATATCTTCATTTTTTAAACATACGTAGATATTACCCTCGAAAACTAAAACTTTTGACATAGGAAAACAGCCTTTAATCACATTCTTTACCATTTGCAATCATAAAATAGTCTAATATCTTCATTTTTTCAACATACGTAGCTATTACCCGCGAAAACTAAATCTTTTGAAATAGGAAAAGAGCCTTTAATCACATTCTTTACCATTTGCAATCATAAAATAGTCTAATATCTTCATTTTTTCCACAGACAAAGCTCTTACCCCGGAAAACTAAAACTTTTGACATAAGAAAAGAGCCTTTAATCACATTCTTTACCATTTGCAATCATAAAATAGTCTAATATCTTCATTTTTTCAACATACGTAGCTATTACCCTCGAAAACTAAAACTTTTGAAATAGGAAAAGAGTCTTTAATCACATTCTTTACCATTTGCAATCATAAAATAGTCTAATATCTTCATTTTTTCCACAGACAAAGCTCTTACCCCCGAAAACTAAAACTTTTGAAATAGGAAAAGAGCCTTTAATCACATTCTTTACCATTTGTAATCATAAAATAGTCTAATATCTTCATTTTTTCAACATACGTAGCTATTACCCTCGAAAACTAAAACTTTTGACATAGGAAAAGAGCCTTTAATCACATTCTTTACCATGTGCAATCATAAAATAGTCTAATATCTTCATTTTTTCAACATACGTAGCTATTACCCTCGAAAACTAAAACTTTTGAAATAGGAAAAGAGCCTTTAATCACATTCTTTACCATTTGCAATCATAAAATAGTCTAATATCTACATTTTTTCAACATACGTAGCTCTTACCCCCGAAAACTAAAACTTTTGACATAGGAAAAGAGCCTTTAATCACATTCTTTACCTTTTTGCAATCATAAAAAAGTCTAATATCTTCATTTTTTCAACATACGTAGCTATTACCCTCTAAAACTAAAACTTTTGAAATAGGAAAAGAGCCTTTAATCATATTCTTTACCATGTGCAATCATAAAATAGTCTAATATCTTCATTTTTTCAACATACGTAGCTATTACCCTCGAAAACTAAAACTTTTGAAATAGGAAAAGAGCCTTTAATCACATTCTTTACCATGTGCAATCATAAAATAGTCTAATATCTTCATTTTTTCAACATACGTAGCTATTACCCTCGAAAACTAAAACTTTTGACATAGGAAAAGAGTCTTTAATCACATTCTTTACCATTTGCAATCATAAAATAGTCTAATATCTTCATTTTTTCAACATACGTAGCTATTATCCTCGAAAACTAAAACTTTTGAAATAGGAAAAGAGCCTTTAATCACATTCTTTACCATGTGCAATCATAAAATTGTCTAATATCTTCATTTTTTCCACAGACAAAGCTATTACCCTCGAAAACTAAAACTTTTGACATAGGAAAAGAGCCTTTAATCACATTCTTTACCATTTGCAATCATAAAATAGTCTAATTTCTTCATTTTTTCCACAGACATAGCTATTACCCTCGAAAACTAAAACTTTTGAAATAGGAAAAGAGCCTTTAATCACATTCTTTACCATTTGCAATCATAAAATAGTCTAATATCTTCATTTTTTCCACAGACATAGCTATTACCTTCGAAAACTAAAATTTTTGAAATAGGAAAAGAGCCTTTAATCATATTCTTTACCATTTGCAATCATAAAATAGTCTAATATCTTCATTTTTTCCACAGACATAGCTATTACCCTCGAAAACTGAAACTTTTGACATAGGAAAAGAGCCTTTAATCACATTCTTTACCATGTGCAATCATAAAATAGTCTAATATCTTCATTTTTTCAACATACGTAGCTATTACCCTCGAAAACTAAAATTTTGCCATAGGAAAAGAGCCTTTAATCACATTCTTTACCATTTGCAATCATAAAATAGTCTAATATCTTCATTTTTTCAACATACGTAGCTATTACCCTCGAAAACTAAAACTTTTGAAATAAGAAAAGAACCTTTAATCACATTCTTTACCATTTGCAATCATAAAATAGTCTAATATCTTCATTTTTTCCACAGACATAGCTATTACCCTCGAAAACTAAAATTTTTGAAATAGGAAAAGAGCCTTTAATCACATTCTTTACCATTTGCAATCATAAAATAGTCTAATATCTTCATTTTTTCAACAGACATAGCTATTACCCTCGAAAACTAAAGCTTTTGAAATAGGAAAAGAGCCTTTAATCACATTCTTTACCATTTGCAATCATAAAATAGTCTAATATCTTCATTTTTTCAACATACGTAGCTATTACCCTCGAAAACTAAAACTTTTGAAATAGGAAAAGAGCCTTTAATCACATTCTTTACCATTTGCAATCATAAAATAGTCTAATATCTTCATTTTTTCCACAGACAAAGCTCTTACCCCGGAAAACTAAAACTTTTGACATAAGAAAAGAGCCTTTAATCACATTCTTTACCATTTGCAATCATAAAATAGTCTAATATCTTCATTTTTTCAACATACGTAGCTATTACCCTCGAAAACTAAAACTTTTGAAATAGGAAAAGAGTCTTTAATCACATTCTTTACCATTTGCAATCATAAAATAGTCTAATATCTTCATTTTTTCCACAGACAAAGCTCTTACCCCCGAAAACTAAAACTTTTGAAATAGGAAAAGAGCCTTTAATCACATTCTTTACCATTTGTAATCATAAAATAGTCTAATATCTTCATTTTTTCAACATACGTAGCTATTACCCTCGAAAACTAAAACTTTTGACATAGGAAAAGAGCCTTTAATCACATTCTTTACCATGTGCAATCATAAAATAGTCTAATATCTTCATTTTTTCAACATACGTAGCTATTACCCTCGAAAACTAAAACTTTTGAAATAGGAAAAGAGCCTTTAATCACATTCTTTACCATTTGCAATCATAAAATAGTCTAATATCTACATTTTTTCAACATACGTAGCTCTTACCCCCGAAAACTAAAACTTTTGAAATAGGAAAAGAGCCTTTAATCACATTCTTTACCATTTGCAATCATAAAATAGTCTAATATCTTCATTTTTTCAACATACGTAGCTATTACCCTCGAAAACTAAAACTTTTGAAATAGGAAAAGAGCCTTTAATCACATTCTTTACCATTTGCAATCATAAAATAGTCTAATATCTTCATTTTTTCCACAGACAAAGCTCTTACCCCGGAAAACTAAAACTTTTGACGTAAGAAAAGAGCCTTTAATCACATTCTTTACCATTTGCAATCATAAAATAGTCTAATATCTTCATTTTTTCAACATACGTAGCTATTACCCTCGAAAACTAAAACTTTTGAAATAGGAAAAGAGTCTTTAATCACATTCTTTACCATTTGCAATCATAAAATAGTCTAATATCTTCATTTTTTCCACAGACAAAGCTCTTACCCCCGACAACTAAAACTTTTGAAATAGGAAAAGAGCCTTTAATCACATTCTTTACCATTTGTAATCATAAAATAGTCTAATATCTTCATTTTTTCAACATACGTAGCTATTACCCTCGAAAACTAAAACTTTTGACATAGGAAAAGAGCCTTTAATCACATTCTTTACCATTTGCAATCATAAAATAGTCTAATATCTTCATTTTTTCAACATAAGTAGCTTTTACCCTCGAAAACTAAAACTTTTGAAATAGGAAAAGAGCCTTTAAGCACATTCTTTACCATTAGCAATCATAAAATAGTCTAATATCTTCATTTTTTCCACAGACATAGCTATTACCCTCGAAAACTAAAATTTTTGAAATAGGAAAAGAGCCTTTAATCACATTCTTTACCATTTGCAATCATAAAATAGTCTAATATCTTCATTTTTTCCACAGACATAGCTATTACCCTCGAAAACTAAAACTTTTGAAATAGGAAAAGAGCCTTTAATCACATTCTTTACCATTTGCAATCATAAAATAGTCTAATATCTTCATTTTTTCAACATACGTAGCTATTACCCTCGAAAACTAAAACTTTTGAAACAGGAAAAGAGCCTTTAATCACATTCTTTACCATGTGCAATCATAAAATAGTCTAATATCTTCATTTTTTCAACATACGTAGCTATTACCCTCGAAAACTAAAACTTTTGACATAGGAAAAGAGTCTTTAATCACATTCTTTACCATTTGCAATCATAAAATAGTCTAATATCTTCATTTTTTCAACATACGTAGCTATTATCCTCGAAAACTAAAACTTTTGAAATAGGAAAAGAGCCTTTAATCACATTCTTTACCATGTGCAATCATAAAATTGTCTAATATCTTCATTTTTTCCACAGACAAAGCTATTACCCTCGAAAACTAAAACTTTTGACATAGGAAAAGAGCCTTTAATCACATTCTTTACCATTTGCAATCATAAAATAGTCTAATTTCTTCATTTTTTCCACAGACATAGCTATTACCCTCGAAAACTAAACTTTTGAAATAGGAAAAGAGCCTTTAATCACATTCTTTACCATTTGCAATCATAAAATAGTCTAATATCTTCATTTTTTCCACAGACATAGCTATTACCTTCGAAAACTAAAATTTTTGAAATAGGAAAATAGCCTTTAATCATATTCTTTACCATTTGCAATCATAAAATAGTCTAATATCTTCATTTTTTCCACAGACATAGCTATTACCCTCGAAAACTAAAACTTTTGACATAGGAAAAGAGCCTTTAATCACATTCTTTACCATGTGCAATCATAAAATAGTCTAATATCTTCATTTTTTCAACATACGTAGCTATTACCCTCGAAAACTAAAATTTTGACATAGGAAAAGAGCCTTTAATCACATTCTTTACCATTTGCAATCATAAAATAGTCTAATATCTTCATTTTTTCAACATACGTAGCTATTACCCTCGAAAACTAAAACTTTTGAAATAAGAAAAGAACCTTTAATCACATTCTTTACCATTTGCAATCATAAAATAGTCTAATATCTTCATTTTTTCCACAGACATAGCTATTACCCTCGAAAACTAAAATTTTTGAAATAGGAAAAGAGCCTTTAATCACATTCTTTACCATTTGCAATCATAAAATAGTCTAATATCTTCATTTTTTCCACAGACATAGCTATTACCCTCGAAAACTAAAACTTTTGAAATAGGAAAAGAGCCTTTAATCACATTCTTTACCATTTGCAATCATAAAATAGTCTAATATCTTCATTTTTTCAACATACGTAGCTATTACCCTCGAAAACTAAAACTTTTGAAATAGGAAAAGAGCCTTTAATCACATTCTTTACCATTTGCAATCATAAAATAGTCTAATATCTTCATTTTTTCCACAGACAAAGCTCTTACCCCGGAAAACTAAAACTTTTGACATAAGAAAAGAGCCTTTAATCACATTCTTTACCATTTGCAATCATAAAATAGTCTAATATCTTCATTTTTTCAACATACGTAGCTATTACCCTCGAAAACTAAAACTTTTGAAATAGGAAAAGAGTCTTTAATCACATTCTTTACCATTTGCAATTATAAAATAGTCTAATATCTTCATTTTTTCCACAGACAAAGCTCTTACCCCCGAAAACTAAAACTTTTGAAATAGGAAAAGAGCCTTTAATCACATTCTTTACCATTTGTAATCATAAAATAGTCTAATATCTTCATTTTTTCAACATACGTAGCTATTACCCTCGAAAACTAAAAGTTTTGACATAGGAAAAGAGCCTTTAATCACATTCTTTACCATGTGCAATCATAAAATAGTCTAATATCTTCATTTTTTTCAACATACGTAGCTATTACCCTCGAAAACTAAAACTTTTGAAATAGGAAAAGAGCCTTTAATCACATTCTTTACCATTTGCAATCATAAAATAGTCTAATATCGTAATTTTTTCAACATACGTAGCTCTTACCCCCGAAAACTAAAACTTTTGAAATAGGAAAAGAGCCTTTAATCACATTCTTTACCATTTGCAATCATAAAATAGTCTAATATCTTCATTTTTTCAACATACGTAGCTATTACCCTCGAAAACTAAAACTTTTGAAATAGGAAAAGAGCCTTTAATCACATTCTTTACCATTTGCAATCATAAAATAGTCTAATATCTTCATTTTTTCCACAGACAAAGCTCTTACCCCGGAAAACTAAAACTTTTGACGTAAGAAAAGAGCCTTTAATCACATTCTTTACCATTTGCAATCATAAAATAGTCTAATATCTTCATTTTTTCAACATACGTAGCTATTACCCTCGAAAACTAAAACTTTTGAAATAGGAAAAGAGTCTTTAATCACATTCTTTACCATTTGCAATCATAAAATAGTCTAATATCTTCATTTTTTCCACAGACAAAGCTCTTACCCCCGAAAACTAAAACTTTTGAAATAGGAAAAGAGCCTTTAATCACATTCTTCACCATTTGTAATCATAAAATAGTCTAATATCTTCATTTTTTCAACATACGTAGCTATTACCCTCGAAAACTAAAACTTTTGACATAGGAAAAGAGCCTTTAATCACATTCTTTACCATTTGCAATCATAAAATAGTCTAATATCTTCATTTTTTCAACATACGTAA
>NW_027064279.1:0-27080 GCF_032884065.1 Artemia franciscana
CTCGAAAACTAAAACTTTTGAAATAGGAAAAGAGCCTTCAATCACATTCTTTACCATTTGCAATCGTAAAATAGTCTAAAATCTTCATTTTTTCAACATGCGTAGCTATTACCCTCGAAAACTAAAACTTTTGAAATAGGAAAAGAGCCTTTAATCACATTCTTTACCATGTGCAATCATAAAATTCTCTAATATCTTCATTTTTTCAACATACGTAGCTATTACCCTCGAAAACTAAAACTTTTGAAATAGGAAAAGAGCCTTTAATCACATTCTTTACCATTTGCAATCATAAAATTGTCCAATATCTTCATTTTTTCAACATACGTAGCTATTACCCTCGAAAACTAAAACTTTTGAAATAGGAAAAGAGCCTTTAATCACATTCTTTACCATGTGCAATCATAAAATTCTCTAATATCTTCATTTTTTAAACATACGTAGCTATTACCCTCGAAAACTAAAACTTTTGACATAGGAAAAGAGCCTTTAATCACATTCTTTACCATGTGCAATCATAAAATTGTCTAATATCTTCATTTTTTCAACATACGTAGCTATTACCCTCGAAAACTAAAACTTTTGAAATAGGAAAAGAGCCTTTAATCACATTCTTTACCATGTGCAATCATAAAATTCTCTAATATCTTCATATTTTCAACATACGTAGCTATTACCCCCGAAAACTAAAACTTTTGAAATAGGAAAAGAGCCTTTAATCACATTCTTTACCATGTGCAATCATAAAATAGTCTAATATCTTCATTTTTTTAACATGCGTAGCTATTACCCTCGAAAACTAAAACTTTTGAAATAGGAAAAGAGCCTTTAATCACATTCTTTACCATGTGCAATCATAAAATAGTCCAATATCTTCATTTTTTCCACAGACATAGCTATTACCCTCGAAAACTAAAACTTTTGAAATAGGAAAAGAGCCTTTAATCACATTCTTTACCATTTGCAATCATAAAATAGTCTAATATCTTCATTTTTTCAACATACGTAGCTATTACCCTCGAAAACTAAAACTTTTGAAATAGGAAAAGAGCCTTTAATCATATTCTTTACCATTTGCAATCATAAAATAGTCTAATATCTTCATTTTTTCAACATAGGTAGCTATTACCCTCGAAAATTAAAACTTTTGAAATAGGAAAAGAGCCGTTAATCACATTCTTTACCATTTGCAATCATAAAATAGTCTAATATCTTCATTTTTTCAACATACGTAGCTATTACCCTCGAAAACTAAAACTTTTGAAATAGGAAAAGAGCCTTTAATCACATTCTTTACCATTTGCAATCATAAAATTGTCTAATATCTTCATTTTTTCAACATACGTAGCTATTACCCTCGAAAACTAAAACTTTTGACATAGGAAAAGAGCCTTTAATCACATTCTTTACCATGTGCAATCATAAAATAGTCTAATATCTTCATTTTTTCAACATACGTAGCTATTACCCTCGAAAACTAAAACTTTTGAAATAGGAAAAGAGCCTTTAATCACATTCTGTACCATGTGCCATCATAAAATAGTTTAATATCTTCATATATTCGACAGACAAAGCTCTTACCCTCGAAAACTAAAACTTTTGAAATAGGAAAAGAGCCTTTAATCACATTCTTTACCATTTGCAATCATAAAATAGTCTAATATCTTCATTTTTTCAACATACGTAGCTATTACCCTCGAAAACTAAAACTTTTGAAATAGGAAAAGAGCCTTTAATCACATTCTTTACCATTTGCAATCATAAAATTGTCTAATATCTTCATTTTTTCAACATACGTAGCTATTACCCTCGAAAACTAAGACTTTTGAAATAGGAAAAGAGCCTTTAATCACATTCTTTACCATGTGCAATCATAAAATAGTCTAATATGTTCATTTTTTCCGCAGACATAGCTATTACCCTCGAAAAATAAAACTTTTGAAATAGGAAACGAGCCTTTAATCACATTCTTTACCATTTGCAATCATAATATAGTCTAATATCTTCATTTTTCCAACATACGTAGCTATTACCCTCGAAAACTAAAACTTTTGACATAGGAAAAGAGCCTTTAATCACATTCTTTACCATTTGCAATCATAAAATAGTCTAATATCTTCATTTTTTCCACAGACATAGCTATTACCCTCGAAAACTAAAACTTTTGAAATAGGAAAAGAGCCTTTAATCACATTCTTTACCATTTGCAATCATAAAATAGTCTAATATCTTCATTTTTCCAACATACGTAGCTATTACCCCCGAAAACTAAAACTTTTGACATAGGAAAAGAGCCTTTAATCACATTCTTTACCATTTGCAATCATAAAATAGTCTAATATCTTCATTTTTCCAACATACGTAGCTATTACCCTCGAAAACTAAAACTTTTGACATAGGAAAAGAGCCTTTAATCACATTCTTTACCATGTGCAATCATAAAATAGTCTAATATCTTCATTTTTTCCACAGACATAGCTATTACCCTCGAAAACTAAAACTTTTGAAATAGAAAAAGAGCCTTTAATCACATTCTTTACCATTTGCAATCATAAAATAGTCTAATATCTTCATTTTTTCAACATACGTAGCTATTACCCTCGAAAACTAAAACTTTTGAAATAGGAAAAGAGCCTTTAATCACATTCTTTACCATGTGCAATCATAAAATAGTCCAATATCTTCATTTTTTCCACAGACATAGCTATTACCCTCGAAAACTAAAACTTTTGAAATAGGAAAAGAGCCCTTAATCACATTCTTTACCATTTGCAATCATAAAATAGTCTAATATCTTCATTTTTTCAACATACGTAGCTATTACCCTCGAAAACTAAAACTTTTGAAATAGGAAAAGAGCCTTTAATCATATTCTTTACCATTTGCAATCATAAAATAGTCTAATATCTTCATTTTTTCAACATAGGTAGCTATTACCCTCGAAAATTAAAACTTTTGAAATAGGAAAAGAGCCGTTAATCACATTCTTTACCATTTGCAATCATAAAATAGTCTAATATCTTCATTTTTTCAACATACGTAGCTATTACCCTCGAAAACTAAAACTTTTGAAATAGGAAAAGAGCCTTTAATCACATTCTTTACCATTTGCAATCATAAAATTGTCTAATATCTTCATTTTTTCAACATACGTAGCTATTACCCTCGAAAACTAAAACTTTTGACATAGGAAAAGAGCCTTTAATCACATTCTTTACCATGTGCAATCATAAAATAGTCTAATATCTTCATTTTTTCAACATACGTAGCTATTACCCTCGAAAACTAAAACTTTTGAAATAGGAAAAGAGCCTTTAATCACATTCTGTACCATGTGCAATCATAAAATAGTTTAATATCTTCATATATTCGACAGACAAAGCTCTTACCCT
This sequence comes from Artemia franciscana, assembly GCF_032884065.1. Lineage (NCBI taxonomy): Eukaryota > Metazoa > Arthropoda > Branchiopoda > Anostraca > Artemiidae > Artemia > Artemia franciscana. The sequence continues at coordinate 3,393 of NW_027064279.1, forward strand.
CGAAAACTAAAACTTTTGAAATAGGAAAAGAGCCTTTAATCACATTCTTTACCATTTGCAATCATAAAATAGTCTAATATCTTCATTTTTTCAACATAGGTAGCTATTACCCTCGAAAACTAAAACTTTTGAAATAGGAAAAGAGCCTTTAATCACATTCTTTACCATTTGCAATCATAAAATTGTCTAATATCTTCATTTTTTCAACATACGTAGCTATTACCCTCGAAAACTAAAACTTTTGAAATAGGAAAAGAGCCTTTAATCACATTCTTTACCATGTGCAATCATAAAATAGTCTAATATCTTCATTTTTTCCGCAGACATAGCTATTACCCTCGAAAAATAAAACTTTTGAAATAGGAAACGAGCCTTTAATCACATTCTTTACCATTTGCAATCATAAAATAGTCTAATATCTTCATTTTTCCAACATACGTAGCTATTACCCTCGAAAACTAAAACTTTTGACATAGGAAAAGAGCCTTTAATCACATTCTTTACCATTTGCAATCATAAAATAGTCTAATATCTTAATTTTTTCAACATACGTAGCTATTACCCTCGAAAACTAAAACTTTTGAAATAGGAAAAGAGCCTTCAATCACATTCTTTACCATTTGCAATCATAAAATAGTCTAAAATCTTCATTTTTTCAACATACGTAGCTATTACCCTCGAAAACTAAAACTTTTGAAATAGGAAAAGAGCCTTTAATCACATTCTTTACCATGTGCAATCATAAAATTCTCTAATATCTTCATTTTTTTCAACATACGTAGCTATTACCCTCGAAAACTAAAACTTTTGAAATAGGAAAAGAGCCTTTAATCACATTCTTTACCATTTGCAATTATAAAATTGTCCAATATCTTCATTTTTTCCACAGACAAAGCTATTACCCTCGAAAACTAAAACTTTCCAAATAGGAAAAGAGCCTTTAATCACATTCTTTACCATGTGCAATCATAAAATTGTCTAATATCTTCATTTTTTCAACATACGTAGCTATTACCCTCGAAAACTAAAACTTTTGAAATAGGAAAAGAGCCTTTAATCACATTCTTTACGATGTGCAATCATAAAATAGTCTAATATCTCCTTTTTTTCATCATACGTAGCTATTACCCTCGAAAACTAAAACTTTTGAAATAGGAAAAGAGCCTTTAATTACAGTCTTTGCCATTTGCAATCATAAAATAGTCTAATATCTTCATTTTTTAAACGTACGTAGCTATTACCCTCGAAAACTAAAACTTTTGACATAGGAAAAGAGCCTTTAATCACATTCTTTACCATTTGCAATCATAAAATAGTCTAATATCTTCATTTTTTTCAACATACGTAGCTATTACCCTCGAAAACTAAAACTTTTGAAATAGGAAAAGAGCCTTTAATCACATTCTTTACCATTTGCAATCATAAAATAGTATAATATCTTCATTTTTCCAACATACGTAGCTATTACCCTCGAAAACTAAAACTTTTGACATAGGAAAAGAGCCTTTAATCACATTCTTTACCATTTGCAATCATAAAATAGTCTAATATCTTCATTTTTTCAACATACGTAGCTATTACCCTCGAAAACTAAAACTTTTGACATAGGAAACGAGCCTTTAATCACATTCTTTACCATTTGCAATCATAAAATAGTCTAATATCTTCATTTTTTCAACATACGTAGCTATTACTCTCGAAAACTAAAACTTTTGAAATAGGAAAAGAGCCTTTAATCACATTCTATACCATTTGCAATCATAAAATAGTCTAAAATCTTCATTTTTTCAACATACGTAGCTATTACCCTCGAAAACTAAAACTTTTGAAATAGGAAAAGAGCCTTTAATCACATTCTTTACCATGTGCAATCATAAAATTCTCTAATATCTTCATTTTTTCAACATACGTAGCTATTACCCTCGAAAACTAAAACTTTTGACATAGGAAAAGAGCCTTTAATCACATTCTTTACCATTTGCAATCATAAAGTAGTCTAATATCTTCATTTTTTCAACATATGTAGCTATTACCCTCGAAAACTAAAACTTTTGACATAGGAAAAGAGTCTTTAATCACATTCTTTACCATTTGCAATCATAAAATAGTCTAATATCTTCATTTTTTCAACATACGTAGCTATTACCCTCGAAAACTAAAACTTTTGACATAGGAAACGAGCCTTTAATCACATTCTTTACCATTTGCAATCATAAAATAGTCTAATATCTTCATTTTTTCAACATACGTAGCTATTACTCTCGAAAACTAAGACTTTTGAAATAGGAAAAGAGCCTTTAATCACATTCTATACCATTTGCAATCATAAAATAGTCTAAAATCTTCATTTTTTCAACATACGTAGCTATTACCCTCGAAAACTAAAACTTTTGACATAGGAAAAAAGGCCTTTAATCACATTCTTTACCATTTGCAATCATAAAATAGTCTAATATCTTCGTTTTTTCAACATACGTAGCTATTACTCTCGAAAACTAAAACTTTTGACATAGGAAAAGAGCCGTTAATCACATTCTTTACCATTTGCAATCATAAAATAGTCTAATATCTTCATTTTTTCAACATACGTAGCTATTACCCCCGAAAACTAAAACTTTTGAAATAGGAAAAGAGCCTTTAATCACATTCTTTACCATGTGCAATCATAAAATAGTGTAATATCTTCATTTTTTCCACAGACATAGCTATTACCCTCGAAAACTAAAACTTTTGAAATAGGAAAAGAGCCTTTAATCACATTCTTTAGCATTTGCAATCATAAAATAGTCTAATATCTTCATTTTTTCAACATACGTAGCTATTACCCTCGAAAACTAAAACTTTTGAAATAGGAAAAGAGCCTTTAATCACATTCTTTACCATGTGCAATCATAAAATAGTCTAATATCTTCATTTTTTTCACAGACATAGCTATTACCCTCGAAAACTAAAACTTTTGAAATAGGAAAAGAGCCTTTAATCACATTCTTTACCATGTGCAATCATAAAATAGTCTAATATCTTCATTTTTTCCACAGACATAGCTATTACCCTCGAAAACTAAAACTTTTGAAATAGGAAAAGAGCCTTTAATCACATTCTTTACCATTTGCAATCATAAAATAGTCTAATATCTTCATTTTTTCAACATAGGTAGCTATTACCCTCGAAAATTAAAACTTTTGAAATAGGAAAAGAGCCTTTAATCACATTCTTTACCATTTGCAATCATAAAATAGTCTAATATCTTCATTTTTTCAACATACGTAGCTATTACCCTCGAAAACTAAAACTTTTGAAATAGGAAAAGAGCCTTTAATCACATTCTTTACCATTTGCAATCATAAAATAGTCTAATATCTTCATTTTTTCAACAGACGTGGCTATTACCCTCGAAAACTAAAACTTTTGAAATAGGAAAAGAGCCTTTAATCACATTCTTTACCATTTGCAATCATAAAATAGTCTAATATCTTCATTTTTTCAACATACGTAGCTATTACCCTCGAAAACTAAAACTTTTGAAATAGGAAAAGAGCCTTTAATCACATTATTTACCATGTGCAATCATAAAATAGTCTAATATCTTCATTTTTTCCACAGACATAGCTATTACCCTCGAAAACTAAAACTTTTGAAATAGGAAAAGAGCCTTTAATCACATTCTTTACCATTTGCAATCATAAAATAGTCTAATATCTTCATTTTTTCAACATACGTAGCTATTACCCTTGAAAACTAAAACTTTTGAAATAGGAAAAGAGCCTTTAATCACATTCTTTACCATTTGCAATCATAAAATAGTCTAATATCTTCATTTTTTCAACATAGGTAGCTATTACCCTCGAAAATTAAAACTTTTGAAATAGGAAAAGAGCCTTTAATCACATTCTTTACCATTTGCAATCATAAAATAGTCTAATATCTTCATTTTTTCAACATACTTAGCTATTACCCTCGAAAACTAAAACTTTTGAAATAGGAAAAGAGCCTTTAATCACATTCTTTACCATTTGCAATCATAAAATTGTCTAATATCTTCATTTTTTCCACAGACAAAGCTATTACCCTCGAAAACTAAAACTTTCCAAATAGGAAAAGAGCCTTTAATCACATTCTTTACCATGTGCAATCATAAAATAGTCTAATATCTTCATTTTTTCCACAGACACAGCTATTACCCTCGAAAACTAAAACTTTTGAAATAGGAAAAGAGCCTTTAATCACATTCTTTACCATGTGCAATCATAAAATAGTCTAATATCTTCATTTTTTCCACAGACATAGCTATTACCCTCGAAAACTAAAACTTTTGAAATAGGAAAAGAGCCTTTAATCACATTCTTTACCATTTGCAATCATAAAATAGTCTAATATCTTCATTTTTTTCAACATACGTAGCTATTACCCTCGAAAACTAAAACTTTTGAAATAGGAAAAGAGCCTTTAATCACATTCTTTACCATTTGCAATCATAAAATAGTCTAATATCTTCATTTTTCCAACATACGTAGCTATTACCCTCGAAAACTAAAACTTTTAACATAGGAAAAGAGCCTTTAATCACATTCTTTACCATTTGCAATCATAAAATAGTCTAATATCTTCATTTTTTCAACATACGTAGCTATTACCCTCGAAAACTAAAACTTTTGACATAGGAAAAGAGCCTTTAATCACATTCTTTACCATTTGCAATCATAAAATAGTCTAATATCTTCATTTTTTCAACATACTTAGCTATTACTCTCGAAAACTAAAACTTTTGAAATAGGAAAAGAGCCTTTAATCACATTCTTTACCATTTGCAATCATAAAATAGTCTAAAATCTTCATTTTTTCAACATACGTAGCTATTACCCTCGAAAACTAAAACTTTTGAAATAGGAAAAGAGCCTTTAATCACATTCTTTACCATGTGCAATCATAAAATTCTCTAATATCTTCATTTTTTCAACATACGTAGCTATTACCCTCGAAAACTAAAACTTTTGACATAGGAAAAGAGCCTTTAATCACATTCTTTACCATGTGCAATCATAAAATTGTCTAATATCTTCATTTTTTCAACATACGTAGCTATTACCCTCGAAAACTAAAACTTTTGAAATAGGAAAAGAGCCTTTAATCACATTCTTTACCATGTGCAATCATAAAATTCTCTAATATCTTCATTTTTTCAACATACGTAGCTATTACCCTCGAAAACTAAAACTTTTGACATAGGAAAAGAGCCTTTAATCACATTCTTTACCATTTGCAATCATAAAGTAGTCTAATATCTTCATTTTTTTCCACAGACAAAGCTCTTACCCTCGAAAAATAAAACTTTTGAAATATGAAAAGAGCCTTTAATCACATTCTTTACCATTTGGAATCATAAAATAGTCTAATATCTTCATTTTTTCCACAGATATAGCTATTACCCTCGAAAACTAAAACTTTTGAAATAGGAAAAGAGCCTTTAATCACATTCTTTACCAATTGCAATCATAAAATAGTCTAATATCTTCATTTTTTCAACATACGTAGCTATTACCCTCGAAAACTAAAACTTTTGAAATAGGAAAAGAGCCTTTAATCACATTCTTTACCATGTGCAATCATAAAATTGTCTAATATCTTCATTTTTTCAACATACATAGCTATTACCCTCGAAAACTAAAACTTTTGAAATAGGAAAAGAGCCTTTAATCACATTCTTTACCATGTGCAATCATAAAATAGTCTAATATCTTCACTTTTTCCATAGACATAGCTATTACCCTCAAAAACTAAAACTTTTGAAATAGGAAAAGAGCCTTTAATCACATTCTTTACCATTTGCAATCATAAAATAGTTTAATATCTTTATTTTTTCAACATACGTAGCTCTTACCCCCGAAAACTAAAACTTTTGAAATACGAAAAGAGCCTTTAATCACATTCTTTACCATTTGCAATCATAAAATAGTCTAATATCTTCATTTTTTCAACATACGTAGCTATTACCCTCGAAAACTAAAATTTTTGACATAGGAAAAGAGCCTTTAATCACATTCTTTACCATTTGCAATCATAAAATTGTCTAATATCTTCATTTTTTCAACATACGTAGCTATTACCCTCGAAAACTAAAACTTTTGAAATAGGAAAAGAGCCTTTAATCACATTCTTTACCATGTGCAATCATAAAATAGTCTAATATCTTCATTTTTTTCCACAGACATAGCTTTTACCCTCGAAAACTAAAACTTTTGAAATAGGAAAAGAGCCTTTAATCACATTCTTTACCATTTGCAATCATAAAATAGTCTAATATCTTCATTTTTTCAACATACGTAGCTATTACCCTCGAAAACTAAAACTTTTGACATAGGAAAAGAGCCTTTAATCACATTCTTTACCATTTGCAATCATAAAATTGTCTAATATCTTCATTTTTTCAACATACGTAGCTATTACCCTCGAAAACTAAAACTTTTGAAATAGGAAAAAAGCCTTTAATCACATTCTTTACGATGTGCAATCATAAAATAGTCTAATATCTTCATTTTTTCAACATACGTAGCTATTACCCTCGAAAACTAAAACTTTTGAAATAGGAAAAGAGCCTTTAATCACATTCTTTGCCATTTGCAATCATAAAATAGTCTAATATCTTCATTTTTTCAACATACGTAGCTATTACCCTCGAAAACTAAAACTTTTGACATAGGAAAAGAGCCTTTAATCACATTCTTTACCATTTGCAATCATAAAATAGTCTAATATCTTCATTTTTTTCAACATACGTAGCTATTACCCTCGAAAACTAAAACTTTTGAAATAGGAAAAGAGCCTTTAATCACATTCTTTACCATTGGCAATCATAAAATAGTCTAATATCTTCATTTTTCCAACATACGTAGCTATTATCCTCGAAAACTAAAACTTTTGACATAGGAAAAGAGCCTTTAATCACATTCTTTACCATTTGCAATCATAAAATAGTCTAATATCTTCATTTTTTCAACATACGTAGCTATTACCCTCGAAAACTAAAACTTTTGACATAGGAAAAGAGCCGTTAATCACATTCTTCACCATTTGCAATCATAAAATAGTCTAATATCTTCATTTTTTCAACATACGTAGCTATTACCCCCGAAAACTAAAACTTTTGAAATAGGAAAAGAGCCTTTAATCACATTCTTTACCATATGCAATCATAAAATAGTCTAATATCTTCATTTTTTCCACAGACATAGCTATTACCCTCGAAAACTAAAACTTTTGCAATAGGAAAAGAGCCTTTAATCACATTCTTTACCATTTGCAATCATAAAATATTCTAATATCTTCATTTTTTCAACATACGTAGCTATTACCCTCGAAAACTAAAACTTTTGAAATAGGAAAAGAGCCTTTAATCACATTCTTTACCATATGCAATCATAAAATAGTCTAATATCTTCATTTTTTCCACAGACATAGCTATCACCCTTGAAAACTAAAACTTTTGAAATAGGAAAAGAGCCTTTAATCACATTCTTTACCATTTGCAATCATAAAATAGTCTAATATCTTCATTTTTCCAACATACGTAGCTATTACCCTCGAAAACTAAAACTTTTGACATAGGAAAAGAGCCTTTAATCACATTCTTTACCATGTGCAATCATAAAATAGTCTAATATCTTCATTTTTTCCACAGACATAGCTATTACCCTCGAAAACTAAAACTTTTGAAATAGGAAAACAGCCTTTAATCACATTCTTTACCATTTGCAATCATAAAATAGTCTAATATTTTCATTTTTTCAACATAAGTAGCTATTTCCCTCGAAAACTAAAACTTTTGAAATAGGAAAAGAGCCTTTAATCCCATTCTTTACCATTTGCAATCATAAACTTGTCTAATATCTTCATTTTTTCAACATAGGTAGCTATTACCCTCGAAAACTAAAACTTTTGAAATAGGAAAAGAGCCTTTAATCACATTCTTTACCATTTGCAATCATAAAATGGTCTAATATCTTCATTTTTTCAACATACATAGCTATTACCCTCGAAAACTAAAACTTTTGAAATAGGAAAAGAGCCTTTAATCACATTCTTTACCATTTGCAATCATTAAATTGTCTAATATCTTCATTTTTTCCAAAGACAAAGCTATTACCCTCGAAAACTAAAACTTTTGAAATAGGAAAAGAGCCTTTAATCACATTCTTTACCATTTGCAATCATAAAATAGTCTAATATCTTCATTTTTTCAACATACGTAGCTATTACCCTCGAAAACTAAAACTTTTGAAATAGAAAAAGAGCCTTTAATCACATTCTTTACCATTTGCAATCATAAAATGGTCTAATATCTTCATTTTTTCAACATACGGAGCTATTACCCTCGAAAACTAAAACTTTTGAAATAGGAAAAGAGCCTTTAATCACATTCTTTACCATGTGCAATCATAAAATAGTCTAATATCTTCATTTTTTCCACAGACATAGCTATTACCCTCGAAAACTAAAACTTTTGAAATAGGAAAACAGCCTTTAATCACATTCTTTACCATTTGCAATCATAAAATAGTCTAATATCTTAATTTTTTCAACATACGTAGCTATTACCCTCGAAAACTGAAACTTTTGAAATAGGAAAAGAGCCTTTAATCCCATTCTTTACCATTTGCAATCATAAAATAGTCTAATATCTTCATTTTTTCAACATAGGTAGCTATTACCCTCGAAAACTAAAACTTTTGAAATAGGAAAAGAGCCTTTAATCACATTCTTTACCATTTGCAATCATAAAATGGTCTAATATCTTCATTTTTTCAACATACGTAGCTATTACCCTCGAAAACTAAAACTTTTGAAATAGGAAAAGAGCCTTTAATCACATTCTTTACCATTTGCAATCATAAAATTGTCTAATATCTTCATTTTTTCCACAGACAAAGCTATTACCCTCGAAAACTAAAACTTTCCAAATAGGAAAAGAGCCTTTAATCACATTCTTTACCATGTGCAATCATAAAATTGTCTAATATCTTCATTTTTTCAGCATACGTAGCTATTACCCTCGAAAACTAAAACTTTTGAAATAGGAAAAGAGCCTTTAATCACATTCTTTACCATGTGCAATCATAAAATAGTCTAATATCTTCATTTTTTTCCACAGACATAGCTATTACCCTCGAAAACTAAAGCTTTTGAAATAGGAAAATAGCCTTTAATCACATTCTTTACCATTTGCAATCATAAAATAGTCTAAAATCTTCATTTTTTCAACATACGTAGCTATTACCCTCGAAAACTAAAACTTTTGACATAGGAAAAGAGCCTTTAATCACATTCTTTACCATTTTCAATCATAAAATTGTCTAATATCTTCATTTTTTCAACATACGTAGCTATTACCCTCGAAAACTAAAACTTTTGACATAGGAAAAGAGCCTTTAATCACATTCTTTACCATTTGCAATCATAAAATAGTCAAATATCTTCATTTTTTCAACATACGTAGCTATCACCCTCGAAAACTAAAACTTTTGAAATAGGAAAAGAGCCTTTAATCCCATTCTTTACCATTTGCAATCATAAAATAGTCTAATATCTTCATTTTTTCAACATAGGTAGCTATTACCCTCGAAAACTAAAACTTTTAAAATAGGAAAAGAGCCTTTAATCACATTCTTTACCATTTGCAATCATAAAATGGTCTAATATCTTCATTTTTTCAACATACGTAGATATTACCCTCGAAAACTAAAACTTTTGAAATAGGAAAAGAGCCTTTAATCACATTCTTTACCATTTGCAATCATAAAATTGTCTAATATCTTCATTTTTTCCACAGACAAAGCTATTACCCTCGAAAACTAAAACTTTCCAAATAGGAAAAGAGCCTTTAATCACATTCTTTACCATGTGCAATCATAAAATTGTCTAATATCTTCATTTTTTCAACATACGTAGCTATTACCCTCGAAAACTAAAACTTTTGAAATAGGAAAAGAGCCTTTAATCACATTCTTTACGATGTGCAATCATAAAATAGTCTAATATCTTCATTTTTTCATCATACGTAGCTATTACCCTCGAAAACTAAAACTTTTGAAATAGGAAAAGAGCCTTTAATCACATTCTTTGCCATTTGCAATCATAAAATAGTCTAATATGTTCATTTTTTAAACATACGTAGCTATTACCCTCGAGAACTAAAACTTTTGACATAGGAAAAGAGCCTTTAATCACATTCTTTACCATTTGCAATCATAAAATAGTCTAATATCTTCATTTTTTTCAACATACGTAGCTATTACCCTCGAAAACTAAAACTTTTGAAATAGGAAAAGAGCCTTTAATCACATTCTTTACCATTTGCAATCATAAAATAGTCTAATATCTTCATTTTTCCAACATACGTAGCTATTACCCTCGAAAACTAAAACTTTTGACATAGGAAAAGAGCCTTTAATCACATTCTTTACCATTTGCAATCATAAAATAGTCTAATATCTTCATTTTTTCAACATACGTAGCTATTACCCTCGAAAACTAAAACTTTTGACATAGGAAAAGAGCCTTTAATCACATTCTTTACCATTTGCAATCATAAAATAGTCTAATATCTTCATTTTTTCAACATACGTAGCTATTACTCTCGAAAACTAAAACTTATATACGTAGCTATTACTCTCGAAAACTAAAACTTTTGAAATAGGAAAAGAGCCTTTAATCACATTCTTTACCATTTGCAATCATAAAATAGTCTAAAATCTTCATTTTTTCAACATACGTAGCTATTACCCTCGAAAACTAAAACTTTTGAAATAGGAAAAGAGCCTTTAATCACATTTTTTACCATGTGCAACATAAAATTCTCTAATATCTTCATTTTTTCAACATACGTAGCTATTACCCTCGAAAACTAAAACTTTTGACATAGGAAAAGAGCCTTTAATCACATTCTTTACCATGTGCAATCATAAAATTGTCTAATATCTTCATTTTTTCAACATACGTAGCTATTACCCTCGAAAACTAAAACTTTTGAAATAGGAAAAGAGCCTTTAATCACATTCTTTACCATGTGCAATCATAAAATAGCCTAATATCTTCATTTTTTCAACATACGTAGCTATTACCCTCGAAAACTAATACTTTTGATATAGGAAAAGAGCCTTTAATCACATTCTTTACCATTTGCAATCATAAAATAGTCTAATATCTTCATTTTTTCAACATACGTAGCTATTACGCTCGAAAACTAAAACTTTTGACATAGGAAAAGAGCCTTTAATCACATTCTTTACCATTTGCAATCATAAAGTAGTCTAATATCTTCATTTTTTTCCACAGACAAAGCTCTTACCCTCGAAAACTAAAACTTTTGAAATAGGAAAAGAGCCTTTAATCACATTCTATACCATGTGCAATCATAAAATAGTCTAATATCTTCATTTTTTCCACAGACATAGCTATTACCCTCGAAAACTAAAACTTTTGAAATAGGAAAAGAGCCTTTAATCACATTCTTTACCATTTGCAATCATAAAATAGTCTAATATCTTCATTTTTTCAACATACGTAGCTATTACCCTCGAAAACTAAAACTTTTGAAATAGGAAAAGAGCCTTTAATCACATTCTTTACCATGTGCAATCATAAAATAGAATAATATCTTCACTTTTTCCATAGACATAGCTATTACCCTCAAAAACTAAAACTTTTGAAATAGGAAAAGAGCCTTTAATCCCATTCTTTACCATTTGCAATCATAAAATAGTCTAATATCTTCATTTTTTCAACATACGTAGCTCTTACCCCCGAAAACTAAAACTTTTGAAATACGAAAAGAGCCTTTAATCACATTATTTACCATTTGCAATCATAAAATAGTCTAATATCTTCATTTTTTCAACATACGTAGCTATTACCCTCGAAAACTAAAATTTTTGACATAGGAAAAGAGCCTTTAATCACATTCTTTACCATTTGCAATCATAAAATAGTCTAATATCTTCATTTTTTCCTCAGACATAGCTATTACCCTCGAAAACTAAAACTTTTGAAATAGGAAAACAGCCTTTAATCGCATTCTTTACCATTTGCAATCATAAAATTGTCTAATATCTTCATTTTTTCAACATACGTAGCTATTACCCTCGAAAACTAAAACTTTTGAAATAGGAAAAGAGCCTTTAATCACATTCTTTACCCTGTGCAATCATAAAATAGTCTAATATCTTCATTTTTTTCCACAGACATAGCTATTACCCTCGAAAACTAAAGCTTTTGAAATAGGAAAAGAGCCTTTAATCACATTCTTTACCATTTGCAATCATAAAATAGTCTAATATCTTCATTTTTTCAACATACGTAGCTATTACCCTCGAAAACTAAAACTTTTGACATAGGAAAAGAGCCTTTAATCACATTCTTTACCATTTGCAATCATAAAATTGTCTAATATCTTCATTTTTTCAACATACGTAGCTATTACCCTCAAAACTAAAACTTTTGAAATAGGAAAAGAGCCTTTAATCACATTCTTTACGATGTGCAATCATAAAATAGTCTAATATATTCATTTTTTCAACATACGTAGCTATTACCCTCGAAAACTAAAACTTTTGAAATAGGAAAAGAGCCTTTAATCACATTCTTTGCCATTTGCAATCATAAAATAGTCTAATATCTTCATTTTTTCAACATACGTAGCTATTACCCTCGAAAACTAAAACTTTTGACATAGGAAAAGAGCCTTTAATCACATTCTTTACCATGTGCAATCATAAAATAGTCTAATATCTTCATTTTTTCCACAGACATAGCTATTACCCTCGAAAACTAAAACTTTTGAAATAGGAAAACAGCCTTTAATCACATTCTTTACCATTTACAATCATAAAATAGTCTAATATCTTCATTTTTTCAACATACGTAGTTATTTCCCTCGAAAACTAAAACTTTTGAAATAGGAAAAGAGCCTTTAATCCCATTCTTTACCATTTGCAATCATAAAATGGTCTAATATCTTCATTTTTTCAACATAGGTAGCTATTACCCTCGAAAACTAAAACTTTTGAAATAGGAAAAGAGCCTTTAATCACATTCTTTACCATTTGCAATCATAAAATGGTCTAATATCTTCATTTTTTCAACATACCTAGCTATTACCCTCGAAAACTAAAACTTTTGAAATAGGAAAAGAGCCTTTAATCACATTCTTTACCATTTGCAATCATTAAATTGTCTAATATCTTCATTTTTTCCACAGACAAAGCTATTACCCTCGAAAACTAAAACTTTTGAAATAGGAAAAGAGCCTTTAATCACATTCTTTACCATTTGCAATCATAAAATAGTCTAATATCTTCATTTTTTCAACATACGTAGCTATTACCCTCGAAAACTAAAACTTTTGAAATAGAAAAAGAGCCTTTAATCACATTCTTTACCATTTGCAATCATAAAATGGTCTAATATCTTCATTTTTTCAACATACGTAGCTATTACCCTCGAAAACTAAAACTTTTGAAATAGGAAAAGAGCCTTTAATCACATTCTTTACCATGTGCAATCATAAAATAGTCTAATATCTTCATTTTTTCCACAGACATAGCTATTACCCTCGAAAACTAAAACTTTTGAAATAGGAAAACAGCCTTTAATCACATTCTTTACCATTTGCAATCATAAAATAGTCTAATATCTTCATTTTTTCAACATACGTAGCTATTACCCTCGAAAACTAAAACTTTTGAAATAGGAAAAGAGCCTTTAATTCCATTCTTTACCATTTGCAATCATAAAATAGTCTAATATCTTCATTTTTTCAACATAGGTAGCTATTACCCTCGAAAACTAAAACTTTTGAAATAGGAAAAGAGCCTTTAATCACATTCTTTACCATTTGCAATCATAAAATGGTCTAATATCTTCATTTTTTCAACATACGTAGCTATTACCCTCGAAAACTAAAACTTTTGAAATAGGAAAAGAGCAATCACATTCTTTACCATTTGCAATCATAAAATTGTCTAATATCTTCATTTTTTCCACAGACAAAGCTATTACCCTCGAAAACTAAAACTTTCCAAATAGGAAAAGAGCCTTTAATCACATTCTTTACCATGTGCAATCATAAAATATTCTAATATCTTCATTTTTTTCCACAGACATAGCTATTACCCTCGAAAACTAAAGCTTTTGAAATAGGAAAAGAGCCTTTAATCACATTCTTTACCATTTGCAATCATAAAATAGTCTAATATCTTCATTTTTTCAACATACGTAGCTATTACTCTCGAAAATTAAAACTTATATACGTAGCTATTACTCTCGAAAACTAAAACTTTTGAAATAGGAAAAGAGCCTTTAATCACATTCTTTACCATTTGCAATCATAAAATAGTCTAAAATCTTCATTTTTTCAACATACGTAGCTATTACCCTCGAAAACTAAAACTTTTGAAATAGGAAAAGAGCCTTTAATCACATTCTTTACCATGTGCAATCATAAAAATCTCTAATATCTTCATTTTTTCAACATACGTAGCTATTACCCTCGAAAACTAAAACTTTTGACATAGGAAAAAAGCCTTTAATCACATTCTTTACCATGTGCAATCATAAAATTGTCTAATATCTTCATTTTTTCAACATACGTAGCTATTACCCTCGAAAACTAAAACTTTTGAAATAGGAAAAGAGCCCTTAATCACATTCTTTACCATGTGCAATCATAAAATAGCCTAATATCTTCATTTTTTCAACATACGTAGCTATTACCCTCGAAAACTAAAACTTTTGATATAGGAAAAGAGCCTTTAATCACATTCTTTACCATTTGCAATCATAAAATAGTCTAATATCTTCATTTTTTCAACATACGTAGCTATTACCCTCAAAAACTAAAACTTTTGAAATAGGAAAAGAGCCTTTAATTCCATTCTTTACCATTTGCAATCATAAAATTGTCTAATATCTTCATTTTTTCAACATACGTAGCTATTACCCTCGAAAACTAAAACTTTTGAAATAGGAAAAGAGCCCTTAATCACATTCTTTACCATGTGCAATCATAAAATAGCCTAATATCTTCATTTTTTCAACATACGTAGCTATTACCCTCGAAAACTAAAACTTTTGAAATAGGAAAAGAGCAATCACATTCTTTACCATTTGCAATCATAAAATTGTCTAATATCTTCATTTTTTCCACAGACAAAGCTATTACCCTCGAAAACTAAAACTTTCCAAATAGGAAAAGAGCCTTTAATCACATTCTTTACCATGTGCAATCATAAAATAGTCTAATATCTTCATTTTTTTCCACAGACATAGCTATTACCCTCGAAAACTAAAGCTTTTGAAATAGGAAAAGAGCCTTTAATCACATTCTTTACAATTTGCAATCATAAAATAGTCTAATATCTTCATTTTTTCAACATACGTAGCTATTACTCTCGAAAATTAAAACTTATATACGTAGCTATTACTCTCGAAAACTAAAACTTTTGAATAGGAAAAGAGCCTTTAATCACATTCTTTACCATTTGCAATCATAAAATAGTCTAAAATCATCATTTTTTCAACATACGTAGCTATTACCCTCGAAAACTAAAACTTTTGAAATAGGAAAAGAGCCTTTAATCACATTCTTTACCATGTGCAATCATAAAAATCTCTAATATCTTCATTTTTTCAACATACGTAGCTATTACCCTCGAAAACTAAAACTTTTGACATAGGAAAAAAGCCTTTAATCACATTCTTTACCATGTGCAATCATAAAATTGTCTAATATCTTCATTTTTTCAACATACGTAGCTATTACCCTCGAAAACTAAAACTTTTGAAATAGGAAAAGAGCCCTTAATCACATTCTTTACCATGTGCAATCATAAAATAGCCTAATATCTTCATTTTTTCAACATACGTAGCTATTACCCTCGAAAACTAAAACTTTTGATATAGGAAAAGAGCCTTTAATCACATTCTTTACCATTTGCAATCATAAAATAGTCTAATATCTTAATTTTTTCAACATACGTAGCTATTACCCTCGAAAACTAAAACTTTTGACATAGGAAAAGAGCCTTTAATCACATTCTTTACCATTTGCAATCATAAAGTAGTCTAATATCTTCATTTTTTTCCACAGACAAAGCTCTTACCCTCGAAAACTAAAACTTTTGAAATAGGAAAAGAGCCTTTAATCACATTCTATACCATGTGCAATCATAAAATAGTCTAATATCTTCACTTTTTCCATAGACATAGCTATTACCCTCAAAAACTAAAACTTTTGAAATAGGAAAAGAGCCTTTAATCACATTCTTTACCATTTGCAATCATAAAATAGTCTAATATCTTCATTTTTTCAACATACGTAGCTCTTACCCCCGGAAACTAAAACTTTTGAAATACAAAAAGAGCCTTTAATCACATTATTTACCATTTGCAATCATAAAATAGTCTAATATCTTCATTTTTTCAACATACGTAGCTATTACCCTCGAAAACTAAAACTTTTGAAATAGGAAAAGAGCCTTTAATCACATTCTTTACGATGTGCAATCATAAAATAGTCTAATATCTTCATTTTTTCAACATACGTAGCTATTACCCTCGAAAACTAAAACTTTTGACATAGGAAAAGAGCCTTTAATCACATTCTTTACCATGTGCAATCATAAAATAGTCTAATATCTTCATTTTTTCCACAGACATAGCTATTACCCTCGAAAACTAAAACTTTTGAAATAGGAAAACAGCCTTTAATCACATTCTTTACCATTTGCAATCATAAAATAGTCTAATATCTTCATTTTTTCAACATAGGTAGCTATTACCCTCGAAAACTAAAACTTTTGAAATAGGAAAAGAGCCTTTAATCACATTCTTTACCATTTGCAATCATAAAATGGTCTAATATCTTCATTTTTTCAGCATACGTAGCTATTACCCTCGAAAACTAAAACTTTTGAAATAGGAAAAGAGCCTTTAATCACATTCTTTACCATTTGCAATCATTAAATTGTCTAATATCTTCATTTTTTCCACAGACAAAGCTATTACCCTCGAAAACTAAAACTTTTGAAATAGGAAAAGAACCTTTAATCACATTCTTTACCATTTGCAATCATAAAATAGTCTTATATCTTCATTTTTTCAACATACGTAGCTATTACCCTCGAAAACTAAAACTTTTGAAATAGAAAAAGAGCCTTTAATCACATTCTTTACCATTTGCAATCATAAAATGGTCTAATATCTTCATTTTTTCAACATACGTAGCAATTACCCTCGAAAACTAAAACTTTTGAAATAGGAAAAGAGCCTTTAATCACATTCTTTACCATGTGCAATCATAAAATAGTCTAATATCTTCATTTTTTCCACAGACATAGCTATTACCCTCGAAAACTAAAACTTTTGAAATAGGAAAACAGCCTTTAATCACATTCTTTACCATTTGCAATCATAAAATAGTCTAATATCTTCATTTTTTCAACATACGTAGCTATTACCCTCGAAAACTAAAACTTTTGAAATAGGAAAAGAGCCTTTAATTCCATTCTTTACCATTTGCAATCATAAAATAGTCTAATATCTTCATTTTTTCAACATAGGTAGCTATTACCCTCGAAAACTAAAACTTTTGAAATAGGAAAAGAGCCTTTAATCAAATTCTTTACCATTTGCAATCATAAAATGGTCTAATATCTTCATTTTTTCAACATACGTAGCTATTACCCTCGAAAACTAAAACTTTTGAAATAGGAAAAGAGCAATCACATTCTTTACCATTTGCAATCATAAAATTGTCTAATATCTTCATTTTTTCCACAGACAAAGCTATTACCCTCGAAAACTAAAACTTTCCAAATAGGAAAAGAGCCTTTAATCACATTCTTTACCATGTGCAATCATAAAATAGTCTAATATCTTCATTTTTTTCCACAGACATAGCTATTACCCTCGAAAACTAAAGCTTTTGAAATAGGAAAAGAGCCTTTAATCACATTCTTTACCATTTGCAATCATAAAATTGTCTAATATCTTCATTTTTTCAACATACGTAGCTATTACCCTCGAAAACTAAAACTTTTGACATAGGAATAGAGCCTTTAATCACATTCTTTACCATTTGCAATCATAAAATTGTCTAATATCTTCATTTTTTCAACATACGTAGCTATTACCCTCGAAAACTAAAACTTTTGAAATAGGAAAAGAGCCTTTAATCACATTCTTTACGATGTGCAATCATAAAATAGTCTAATATCTTCATTTTTTCAACATACGTAGCTATTACCCTCGAAAACTAAAACTTTTGAAATAGGAAAAGAGCCTTTAATCACATTCTTTGCCATATGCAATCATAAAATAGTCTAATATCTTCATTTTTTCAACATACGTAGCTATTACCCTCGAAAACTAAAACTTTTGACATAGGAAAAGAGCCTTTAATCACATTCTTTACCATGTGCAATCATAAAATGGTCTAATATCTTCATTTTTTCAACATACGTAGCTATTACCCTCGAAAACTAAAACTTTTGAAATAGGAAAAGAGCCTTTAATCACATTCTTTACCACTTGCAATCATTAAATTGTCTAATATCTTCATTTTTTCCACAGACAAAGCTATTACTCTCGAAAACTAAAACTTTTGAAATAGGGAAAGAGCCTTTAATCACATTCTTTACCATTTGCAATCATAAAATAGTCTAATATCTTCATTTTTTCAACATACGTAGCTATTACCCTCGAAAACTAAAACTTTTGAAATAGGAAAAGAGCCTTTAATCACATTCTTTACCATTTGCAATCATAAAATGGTCTAATATCTTCATTTTTTCAACATACGTAGCTATTACCCTCGAAAACTAAAACTTTTGAAATAGGAAAAGAGCCTTTAATCACATTCTTTACCATGTGCAATCATAAAATAGTCTAATATCTTCATTTTTTCCACAGACATAGCTATTACCCTCGAAAACTAAAACTTTTGAAATAGGAAAACAGCCTTTAATCACATTCTTTACCTTTTGCAATCATAAAATAGTCTAATATCTTCATTTTTTCAACATTCGTAGCTATTACCCTCGAAAACTAAAACTTTTGAAATAGGAAAAGAGCCTTTAATTCCATTCTTTACCATTTGCAATCATAAAATAGTCTAATATCTTCATTTTTTCAACATAGGTAGCTATTACCCTCGAAAACTAAAACTTTTGAAATAGGAAAAGAGCCTTTAATCAAATTCTTTACCATTGCAATCATAAAATGGTCTAATATCTTCATTTTTTCAACATACGTAGCTATTACCCTCGAGAACTAAAACTTTTGAAATAGGAAAAGAGCAATCACATTCTTTACCATTTGCAATCATAAAATTGTCTAATATCTTCATTTTTTCCACAGACAAAGCTATTACCCTCGAAAATTAAAACTTTCCAAATAGGAAAAGAGCCTTTAATCACATTCTTTACCATGTGCAATCATAAAATAGTCTAATATCTTCATTTTTTTCCACAGACATAGCTATTACCCTCGAAAACTAAAGCTTTTGAAATAGGAAAAGAGCCTTTAATCACATTCTTTACCATTTGCAATCATAAAATAGTCTAATATCTTCATTTTTTCAACATACGTAGCTATTACCCTCGAAAACTAAAACTTTGACATAGGAATAGAGCCTTTAATCACATTCTTTACCATTTGCAATCATAAAATTGTCTAATATCTTCATTTTTTCAACATACGTAGCTATTACCCTCGAAAACTAAAACTTTTGAAATAGGAAAAGAGCCTTTAATCACATTCTTTACGATGTGCAATCATAAAATAGTCTAATATCTTCATTTTTTCAACATACGTAGCTATTACCCTCGAAAACTAAAACTTTTGAAATAGGAAAAGAGCCTTTAATCACATTCTTTGCCATTTGCAATCATAAAATAGTCTAATATCTTCATTTTTTCAACATACGTAGCTATTACCCTCGAAAACTAAAACTTTTGACATAGGAAAAGAGCCTTTAATCACATTCTTTACCATGTGCAATCATAAAATAGTCTAATATCTTCATTTTTTCCACAGACATAGCTATTACCCTCGAAAACTAAAACTTTTGAAATAGGAAAACAGCCTTTAATCACATTCTTTACCATTTGCAATCATAAAATAGTCTAATATCTTCATTTTTTCAACATACGTAGCTATTTCCCTCGATAACTAAAACTTTTGAAATAGGAAAAGAGCCTTTAATCCCATTCTTTACCATTTGCAATCATAAAATAGTCTAATATCTTCATTTTTTCAACATAGGTAGCTATTACCCTCGAAAACTAAAACTTTTGAAATAGGAAAAGAGCCTTTAATCACATTCTTTACCATTTGCAATCATAAAATGGTCTAATATCTTCATTTTTTCAACATACGTAGCTATTACCCTCGAAAACTAAGACTTTTGAAATAGGAAAAGAGCCTTTAATCACATTCTTTACCACTTGCAATCATTAAATTGTCTAATATCTTCATTTTTTCCACAGACAAAGCTATTACTCTCGAAAACTAAAACTTTTGAAATAGGAAAAGAGCCTTTAATCACATTCTTTACCATTTGCAATCATAAAATAGTCTAATATCTTCATTTTTTCAACATACGTAGCTATTACCCTCGAAAACTAAAACTTTTGAAATAGGAAAAGAGCCTTTAATCACATTCTTTACCATTTGCAATCATAAAATGGTCTAATATCTTCATTTTTTCAACATACGTAGCTATTACCCTCGAAAACTAAAACTTTTGAAATAGGGAAAAGAGCCTTTAATCACATTCTTTACCATGTGCAATCATAAAATAGTCTAATATCTTCATTTTTTCCACAGACATAGCTATTACCCTCGAAAACTAAAACTTTTGAATTAGGAAAAGAGCCTTTAATCCCATTCTTTACCATTTGCAATCATAAAATAGTCTAATATCTTCATTTTTTCCACAGACAAAGCTATTACCCTCGAAAACTAAAACTTTTGAAATAGGAAAAGAGCCTTTAATCACATTCTTTACCATTTGCAATCATAAAATAGTCTAATATCTTCATTTTTTCAACATACGTAGCTATTACCCTCGAAAACTAAAACTTTTGAAATAGGAAAAGATCCTTTAATCCCATTCTTTACCATTTGCAATCATAAAATAGTCTAATATCTTCATTTTTTCAACATAGGTAGCTATTACCCTCGAAAACTAAAACTTTTGAAATAGGAAAAGAGCCTTTAATCACATTCTTTACCATTTGCAATCATAAAATGGTCTGATATCTTCATTTTTTCAACATACGTAGCTATTACCCTCGAAAACTAAAACTTTTGAAATAGGAAAAGAGCAATCACATTCTTTACCATTTGCAATCATACAATTGTCTAATATCTTCATTTTTTCCACAGACAAAGCTATTACCCTCGAAAACTAAAACTTTCCAAATAGGAAAAGAGCCTTTAATCACATTCTTTACCATGTGCAATCATAAAATTGTCTAATATCTTCATTTTTTCAACATACGTAGCTATTACCCTCGAAAACTAAAACTTTTGAAATAGGAAAAGAGCCTTTAATCACATTCTTTGCCATTTGCAATCATAAAATAGTCTAATATCTTCATTTTTTAAACATACGTAGCTATTACCCTCGAAAACTAAAACTTTTGACATAGGAAAAGAGCCTTTAATCACATTCTTTACCATTTGCAATCATAAAATAGTCTAATATCTTCATTTTTTCAATATACGTAGCTATTACCCTCGAAAACTAAAACTTTTGAAATAGGAAAAGAGCCTTTAATCACATTCTTTACCATTTGCAATCATAAAATAGTCTAATATCTTCATTTTTCCAACATACGTAGCTATTACCCTCGAAAACTAAAACTTTTGACATAGGAAAAGAGCCTTTAATCACATTCTTTACCATTTGCAATCATAAAATAGTCTAATATCTTCATTTTTTCAACATACGTAGCTATTACCCTCGAAAACTAAAACTTTTGACATAGGAAAAGAGCCTTTAATCACATTCTTTACCATTTGCAATCATAAAATAGTCTAATATCTTCATTTTTTCCACAGACATAGCTATTACCCTCGAAAACTAAAACTTTTGAAATAGGAAAACAGCCTTTAATCACATTCTTTACCATTTGCAATCATAAAATAGTCTAATATCTTCATTTTTTCAACATACGTAGCTATTACCCTCGAAAACTAAAACTTTTGAAATAGGAAAAGAGCCTTTAATTCCATTCTTTACCATTTGCAATCATAAAATAGTCTAATATCTTCATTTTTTTCAACATAGGTAGCTATTACCCTCGAAAACTAAAACTTTTGAAATAGGAAAAGAGCCTTTAATCAAATTCTTTACCATTTGCAATCATAAAATGGTCTAATATCTTCATTTTTTCAACATACGTAGCTATTACCCTCGAAAACTAAAACTTTTGAAATAGGAAAAGAGCAATCACATTCTTTACCATTTGCAATCATAAAATTGTCTAATATCTTCATTTTTTCCACAGACAAAGCTATTACCCTCGAAAACTAAAACTTTCCAAATAGGAAAAGAGCCTTTAATCACATTCTTTACCATGTGCAATCATAAAATAGTCTAATATCTTCATTTTTATCCACAGACATAGCTATTACCCTCGAAAACTAAAGCTTTTGAAATAGGAAAAGAGCCTTTAATCACATTCTTTACCATTTGCAATCATAAAATAGTCTAATATCTTCATATTTTCAACATACGTAGCTATTACCCTCGAAAACTAAAACTTTTGACATAGGAATAGAGCCTTTAATCACATTCTTTACCATTTGCAATCATAAAATTGTCTAATATCTTCATTTTTTCAACATATGTAGCTATTACCCTCGAAACTAAAACTTTTGAAATAGGAAAAGAGCCTTTAATCACATTCTTTACGATGTGCAATCATAAAATAGTCTAATATCTTCATTTTTCAACATACGTAGCTATTACCCTCGAAAACTAAAACTTTTGAAATAGGAAAAGAGCCTTTAATCACATTCTTTGCCATTTGCAATCATAAAATAGTCTAATATCTTCATTTTTTCAACATACGTAGCTATTACCCTCGAAAATTAAAACTTTTGACATAGGAAAAGAGCCTTTAATCACATTCTTTACCATGTGCAATCATAAAATAGTCTAATATCTTCATTTTTTCCACAGACATAGCTATTACCCTCGAAAACTAAAACTTTTGAAATAGGAAAACAGCCTTTAATCACATTCTTTACCATTTGCAATCATAAAATAGTCTAATATCTTCATTTTTTCAACATACGTAGCTATTTCCCTCGATAACTAAAACTTTTGAAATAGGAAAAGAGCCTTTAATCCCATTCTTTACCATTTGCAATCATAAAATAGTCTAATATCTTCATTTTTTTCAACATAGGTAGCTATTACCCTCGAAAACTAAAACTTTTGAAATAGGAAAAGAGCCTTTAATCACATTCTTTACCATTTGCAATCATAAAATGGTCTAATATCTTCATTTTTTCAACATACGTAGCTATTACCCTCGAAAACTAAAACTTTTGAAATAGGAAAAGAGCCTTTAATCACATTCTTTACCACTTGCAATCATTAAATTGTCTAATATCTTCATTTTT
>NW_027064280.1:0-27081 GCF_032884065.1 Artemia franciscana
GATTAAGGCTCTTTTCCTATTTCAAAAGTTTTAGTTTTCGAGGGTAATAGCTACGTACGTTGAAAAAATGAAAATATTAGACTATTTTATGATTGCACATGGTAAAGAATGTGATTAAAGGCTCTTTTCCTATTTCAAAAGTTTTAGTTTTCGAGGGTAATAGCTACGTACGTTGAAAAAATGAAAATATTAGACTATTTTATGATTGCACATGGTAAAGAATGTGATTAAAGGCTCTTTTCCTATGTCAAAAGTTTTAGTTTTTGAGGGTAATAGCTTTGTCTGTGGAAAAAATTAAGATATTAGACAATTTTATGATTGCACATGGTAAAGAATGTGATTAAAGGCTCTTTTTCTATGTCAAAAG
Organism: Artemia franciscana; assembly: GCF_032884065.1. Taxonomy (NCBI): domain Eukaryota; kingdom Metazoa; phylum Arthropoda; class Branchiopoda; order Anostraca; family Artemiidae; genus Artemia; species Artemia franciscana. Next base: position 368 of record NW_027064280.1, read on the forward strand.
TTTTAGTTTTCGAGGGGTAATAGCTACGTACGTTGAAAAAATGAAAATATTAGACTATTTTATGATTGCACATGGAAAAGAATGTGATTAAAGGCTCTTTTCCTATGTCAAAAGTTTTAGTTTTCGAGGGTAATAGCTTTGTCTGTGGAAAAAATGAAGATATTAGACAATTTTATGATTGCACATGGTAAAGAATGTGATTAAAGGCTCTTTTCCTATTTCAAAAGTTTTAGTTTTCGAGGGTAATAGCTACGTAAGTTGAAAAAATGAAGATATTAGACTATTTTATGATTGCAAATGGTAAAGAATGTGATTAAAGGCTCTTTTCCTATGTCAAAAGTTTTAGTTATGGAGGGTATTAGCTACGTATGTTGAAAAAATGAAGATATTAGACTATTTTATGATTGCAAATGGTAAAGAATGTGATCAAAGGCTCTTTTCCTATTTCAAAAGTTTTAGTTTTCGAGGGTAATAGCTATGTCTGTGGAAAAAATGAAGATATTAGACAATTTTATGATTGCACATGGTAAAGAATGTGATTAAAGGCTCTTTTCCTATTTCATAAGTTTTAGTTTTCGACGGTAATAGCTACGTACGTTGAAAAAAATGAAATATTAGACTATTTTATGATTGCACATGGTAAAGAATGTGATTAAAGGCTCTTTTCCTATGTCAAAAGTTTTAGTTTTCGAGGGTAATAGCTACGTACGTTGAAAAAATGAAAATATTAGACTATTTTATGATTGCACATGGTAAAGAATGTGATTAAAGGCTCTTTCCTATGTCAAAAGTTTTAGTTTTCGAGGGTAATTGCTTTGTCTGTGGAAAAAATGAAGATATTAGACAATTTTATGATTGCACATGGTAAAGAATGTGATTAAAGGCTCTTTTCCTATTTCAAAAGTTTTAGTTTTCGAGGGTAATAGCTACGTAAGTTGAAAAAAATGAAGATATTAGACTATTTTATGATTGCAAATGGTAAAGAATGTGATTAAAGGCTCTTTTCCTATGTCAAAAGTTTTAGTTTTCGAGGGTAATAGCTACGTATGTTGAAAAATGAAGATATTAGACTATTTTATGATTGCTAATGGTAAAGAATGTGATTAAAGGCTCTTTTCCTATTTCAAAAGTTTTAGTTTTCGAGGGTAATAGCTACGTATGTTGAAAAAATGAAGATATTAGACTATTTTATGATTGCACATGGTAAAGAATGTGCTTAAAGGCTCTTTTCCTATTTCAAAAGTTTTAGTTTTCGAGGGTAATAGCTACGTATATGTTAAAAAATGAAGATATTAGACTATTTTATGATTGCACATGGTAAAGAATGTGATTAAAGGCTCTTTTCCTATGTCAAAAGTTTTAGTTTTCGAGGGTAATAGCTACGTATGTTGAAAAAATGAAGATATTAGACTATTTTATGATTGCACATGGTAAAGAATGTGATTAAAGGCTCTTTTCCTATTTCAAAAGTTTTAGTTTTCGAGGGTAATAGCTACGTCTGTTGAAAAAATGAGATATTAGACTATTTTATGATTGCACATGGTAAAGAATGTGATTAAAGGCTCTTTTCCTATGTCAAAAGTTTTAGTTTTCGAGGGTAATAGCTTTGTCTGTGGAAAAAATGAAGATATTAGACAATTTTATGATTGCACATGGTAAAGAATGTGATTAAAGGCTCTTTTCCTATTTCAAAAGTTTTAGTTTTCGAGGGTAATAGCTACGTACGTTGAAAAAATGAAGATATTAGACTATTTTATGATTGCAAATGGTAAAGAATGTGATTAAAGGCTCTTTTCCTATGTCAAAAGTTTTAGTTTTCGAGGGTAATAGCTTACGTACGTTGAAAAAATGAAGATATTAGACTATTTTATGATTGCACATGGTAAAGAATGTGATTAAAGGCTCTTTTCCTATTCAAAAGTTTTAGTTTTCGAGGGTAATAGCTAAGTCTGTGGAAAAAATGAAGATATTAGACAATTTTATGATTGCACATGGTAAAGAAAGTGATTAAAGGCTCTTTTCCTATTTCAAAAGTTTTAGTTTTCGAGGGTAATAGCTACGTTGTTGAAAAAATGAAGATATTAGACTATTTTATGATTGCACATGGTAAAGAATGTGATTAAAGGCTCTTTTCCTATGTCAAAAGTTTTAGTTTTCGAGGGTAATAGCTACGTACGTTGAAAAAATGAAAATATTAGACTATTTTATGATTGCACATGGTAAAGAATGTGATTAAAGGCTCTTTTCCTATTTCAAAAGTTTTAGTTTTCGAGGGTAATAGCTATGTCTGTGGAAAAAATGAAGATATTAGACAATTTTATGATTGCACATGGTAAAGAATGTGATTAAAGGCTCTTTTCCTATTTCAAAAGTTTTAGTTTTCGAGGGTAATAGCTACGTACGTTGAAAAAATGAAGATATTAGACTATTTTATGATTGCACATGGTAAAGAATGTGATTAAAGGCTCTTTTCCTATGTCAAAAGTTTTAGTTTTCGAGGGTAATAGCTACGTACGTTGAAAAAATGAAAATATTAGACTATTTTATGATTGCACATGGTAAAGAATGTGATTAAAGGCTCTTTTCCTATGTCAAAAGTTTTAGTTTTCGAGGGTAATAGCTTTGTCTGTGGAAAAAATGAAGATATTAGACAATTTTATGATTGCACATGGTAAAGAATGTGATTAAAGGCTCTTTTCCTATTTCAAAAGTTTTAGTTTTCGAGGGTAATAGCTACGTAAGTTGAAAAAATGAAGATATTAGACTATTTTATGATTGCAAATGGTAAAGAATGTGATTAAAGGCTCTTTTCCTATGTCAAAAGTTTTAGTTTTCGAGGGTAATAGCTACGTATGTTGAAAAAATGAAGATATTAGACTATTTTATGATTGCAATGGTAAAGAATGTGATTAAAGGCTCTTTTCCTATTTCAAAAGTTTTAGTTTTCGAGGGTAATAGCTACGTCTGTGAAAAAATGAAGATATTAGACTATTTTATGATTGCACATGGTAAAGAATGTGATTAAAGGCTCTTTTCCTATGTCAAAAGTTTTAGTTTTCGAGGGTAATAGCTACATATGTTAAAAAATGAAGATATTAGACTATTTTATGATTGCACATGGTAAAGAATGTGATTAAAGGCTCTTTTCCTATGTCAAAAGTTTTAGTTTTCGAGGGTAATAGCTACGTACGTTGAAAAAATGAAAATATTAGACTATTTTATGATTGCACATGGTAAAGAATGTGATTAAAGGCTCTTTTCCTATGTCAAAAGTTTTAGTTTTCGAGGGTAATAGCTTTGTCTGTGGAAAAAATGAAGATATTAGACAATTTTATGATTGCACATGGTAAAGAATGTGATTAAAGGCTCTTTTCCTATTTCAAAAGTTTTAGTTTTCGAGGGTAATAGCTAAGTACGTTGAAAAAATGAAAATATTAGACTATTTTATGATTGCACATGGTAAAGAATGTGATTAAAGGCTCTTTTCCTATGTCAAAAGTTTTAGTTTTTGAGGGTAATAGCTTTGTCTGTGGAAAAAATTAAGATATTAGACATTTTATGATTGCACATGGTAAAGAATGTGATTAAAGGCTCTTTTCCTATTTCAAAAGTTTTAGTTTTCGAGGGTAATAGCTACGTACGTTGAAAAAATGAAAATATTAGACTATTTTATGATTGCACATGGTAAAGAATGTGATTAAAGGCTCTTTTCCTATTTCAAAAGTTTTAGTTTTCGAGGGTAATAGCTACGTACGTTGAAAAAATGAAGATATTAGACTATTTTATGATTGCACATGGTAAAGAATGTGATTAAAGGCTCTTTTCCTATGTCAAAAGTTTTAGTTTTCGAGGGTAATAGCTTTGTCTGTGGAAAAAATGAAGATATTAGACTATTTTATGATTGCACATGGTAAAGAATGTGATTAAAGGCTCTTTTCCTATGTCAAAAGTTTTAGTTTTCGAGGGTAATAGCTACGTACGTTGAAAAAATGAAAATATTAGACTATTTTATGATTGCACATGGTAAAGAATGTGATTAAAGGCTCTTTTCCTATGTCAAAAGTTTTAGTTTTCGAGGGTAATAGCTTTGTCTGTGGAAAAAATGAAGATATTAGACAATTTTATGATTGCACATGGTAAAGAATGTGATTAAAGGCTCTTTTCCTATTTCAAAAGTTTTAGTTTTCGAGGGTAATAGCTACGTAAGTTGAAAAAATGAAGATATTAGACTATTTTATGATTGCAAATGGTAAAGAATGTGATTAAAGGCTCTTTTCCTATGTCAAAAGTTTTAGTTTTCGAGGGTAATAGCTACGTATGTTGAAAAAATGAAGATATTAGACTATTTTATGATTGCAATGGTAAAGAATGTGATTAAAGGCTCTTTTCCTATTTCAAAAGTTTTAGTTTTCGAGGGTAATAGCTACGTATGTTGAAAAAATGAAGATATTAGACTATTTTATGATTGCAATGGTAAAGAATGTGATTAAAGGCTCTTTTCCTATTTCAAAAGTTTTAGTTTTCGAGGGTAATAGCTACGTACGTTGAAAAAATGAAGATATTAGACTATTTTATGATTGCACATGGTAAAGAATGTGATTAAAGGCTCTTTTCCTATGTCAAAAGTTTTAGTTTTCGAGGGTAATAGCTACGTACGTTGAAAAAATGAAAATATTAGACTATTTTATGATTGCACATGGTAAAGAATGTGATTAAAGGCTCTTTTCCTATGTCAAAAGTTTTAGTTTTCGAGGGTAATAGCTTTGTCTGTGGAAAAAATGAAGATATTAGACAATTTTATGATTGCACATGGTAAAGAATGTGATTAAAGGCTCTTTTCCTATTTCAAAAGTTTTAGTTTTCGAGGGTAATAGCTACGTAAGTTGAAAAAATGAAGATATTAGACTATTTTATGATTGCACATGGTAAAGAATGTGATTAAAGGCTCTTTTCCTATGTCAAAAGTTTTAGTTTTCGAGGGTAATAGCTACGTATGTTGAAAAAATGAAGATATTAGACTATTTTATGATTGCAATGGTAAAGAATGTGATTAAAGGCTCTTTTCCTATTTCAAAAGTTTTAGTTTTCGAGGGTAATAGCTATGTCTGAAAAAATGAAGATATTAGACTATTTTATGATTGCACATGGTAAAGAATGTGATTAAAGGCTCTTTTCCTATTTCAAAAGTTTTAGTTTTCGAGGGTAATAGCTACGTATGTTGAAAAAATGAAGATATTAGACTATTTTATGATTGCAAATGGTAAAGAATGTGATTAAAGGCTCTTTTCCTATGTCAAAAGTTTTAGTTTTCGAGGGTAATAGCTACGTATGTTGAAAAAATGAAGATATTAGACTATTTTATGATTGCACATGGTAAAGAATGTGATTAAAGGCTCTTTTCCTATGTCAAAAGTTTTAGTTTTCGAGGGTAATAGCTACGTACGTTGAAAAAATGAAAATATTAGACTATTTTATGATTGCACATGGTAAAGAATGTGATTAAAGGCTCTTTTCCTATGTCAAAAGTTTTAGTTTTCGAGGGTAATAGCTTTGTCTGTGGAAAAAATGAAGATATTAGACAATTTTATGATTGCACATGGTAAAGAATGTGATTAAAGGCTCTTTTCCTATTTCAAAAGTTTTAGTTTTCGAGGGTAATAGCTACGTCTGTGAAAAAATGAAGATATTAGACTATTTTATGATTGCACATGGTAAAGAATGTGATTAAAGGCTCTTTTCCTATGTCAAAAGTTTTAGTTTTGAGGGTAATAGCTACGTATGTTGAAAAAATGAAGATATTAGACTATTTTATGATTGCAATGGTAAAGAATGTGATTAAAGGCTCTTTTCCTATTTCAAAAGTTTTAGTTTTCGAGGGTAATAGCTACGTATGTTGAAAAAATGAAGATATTAGACTATTTTATGATTGCACATGGTAAAGAATGTGATTAAAGGCTCTTTTCCTATTTCAAAAGTTTTAGTTTTCGAGGGTAATAGCTACGTACGTTGAAAAAATGAAAATATTAGACTATTTTATGATTGCACATGGTAAAGAATGTGATTAAAGGCTCTTTTCCTATGTCAAAAGTTTTAGTTTTCGAGGGTAATAGCTACGTACGTTGAAAAAATGAAAATATTAGACTATTTTATGATTGCACATGGTAAAGAATGTGATTAAAGGCTCTTTTCCTATGTCAAAAGTTTTAGTTTTCGAGGCTAATAGCTACGTATGTTGAAAAAATGAAAATATTAGACTATTTTATGATTGCACATGGTAAAGAATGTGATTAAAGGCTCTTTTCCTATGTCAAAAGTTTTAGTTTTCGAGGGTAATAGCTTTGTCTGTGGAAAAAATGAAGATATTAGACAATTTTATGATTGCACATGGTAAAGAATGTGATTAAAGGCTCTTTTCCTATTTCAAAAGTTTTAGTTTTCGAGGGTAATAGCTACGTAAGTTGAAAAAATGAAGATATTAGACTATTTTATGATTGCAAATGGTAAAGAATGTGATTAAAGGCTCTTTTCCTATGTCAAAAGTTTTAGTTTTCGAGGGTAATAGCTACGTATGTTAAAAAATGAAGATATTAGACTATTTTATGATTGCAATGGTAAAGAATGTGATTAAAGGCTCTTTTCCTATTTCAAAAGTTTTAGTTTTCGAGGGTAATAGCTACGTATGTTGAAAAAATGAAGATATTAGACTATTTTATGATTGCAAATGGTAAAGAATGTGATTAAAGGCTCTTTTCCTATGTCAAAAGTTTTAGTTTTCGAGGGTAATAGCTACGTATGTTGAAAAAATGAAGATATTAGACTATTTTATGATTGCACATGGTAAAGAATGTGATTAAAGGCTCTTTTCCTATGTCAAAAGTTTTAGTTTTCGAGGGTAATAGCTACGTACGTTGAAAAAATGAAAATATTAGACTATTTTATGATTGCACATGGTAAAGAATGTGATTAAAGGCTCTTTACCTATGTCAAAAGTTTTAGTTTTCGAGGGTAATAGCTTTGTCTGTGGAAAAAATGAAGATATTAGACAATTTTATGATTGCACATGGTAAAGAATGTGATTAAAGGCTCTTTTCCTATTTCAAAAGTTTTAGTTTTCGAGGGTAATAGCTACGTACGTTGAAAAAATGAAGATATTAGACTATTTTATGATTGCACATGGTAAAGAATGTGATTAAAGGCTCTTTTCCTATGTCAAAAGTTTTAGTTTTCGAGGGTAATAGCTACGTTGTTGAAAAAATGAAGATATTAGACTATTTTATGATTGCAATGGTAAAGAATGTGATTAAAGGCTCTTTTCCTATTTCAAAAGTTTTAGTTTTCGAGGGTAATAGCTACGTACGTTGAAAAAATGAAGATATTAGACTATTTTATGATTGCACATGGTAAAGAATGTGATTAAAGGCTCTTTTCCTATTTCAAAAGTTTTAGTTTTCGAGGGTAATAGCTACGTACGTTGAAAAAATGAAGATATTAGACTATTTTATGATTGCACATGGTAAAGAATGTGATTAAAGGCTCTTTTCCTATGTCAAAAGTTTTAGTTTTCGAGGGTAATAGCTTTGTCTGTGGAAAAAATGAAGATATTAGACTATTTTATGATTGCACATGGTAAAGAATGTGATTAAAGGCTCTTTTCCTATGTCAAAAGTTTTAGTTTTCGAGGGTAATAGCTACGTACGTTGAAAAAATGAAAATATTAGACTATTTTATGATTGCACATGGTAAAGAATGTGATTAAAGGCTCTTTTCCTATGTCAAAAGTTTTAGTTTTCGAGGGTAATAGCTTTGTCTGTGGAAAAAATGAAGATATTAGACAATTTTATGATTGCACATGGTAAAGAATGTGATTAAAGGCTCTTTTCCTATTTCAAAAGTTTTAGTTTTCGAGGGTAATAGCTACGTAAGTTGAAAAAATGAAGATATTAGACTATTTTATGATTGCAAATGGTAAAGAATGTGATTAAAGGCTCTTTTCCTATGTCAAAAGTTTTAGTTTTCGAGGGTAATAGCTACGTATGTTAAAAAATGAAGATATTAGACTATTTTATGATTGCACATGGTAAAGAATGTGATTAAAGGCTCTTTTCCTATTTCAAAAGTTTTAGTTTTCGAGGGTAATAGCTATGTTGTGAAAAAATGAAGATATTAGACTATTTTATGATTGCACATGGTAAAGAATGTGATTAAAGGCTCTTTTCCTATTTCAAAAGTTTTAGTTTTCGAGGGTAATAGCTACGTACGTTGAAAAAATGAAGATATTAGACTATTTTATGATTGCACATGGTAAAGAATGTGATTAAAGGCTCTTTTCCTATGTCAAAAGTTTTAGTTTTCGAGGGTAATAGCTACGTATGTTGAAAAAATGAAGATATTAGACTATTTTATGATTGCAAATGGTAAAGAATGTGATTAAAGGCTCTTTTCCTATTTCAAAAGTTTTAGTTTTCGAGGGTAATAGCTTTGTTCTGTGGAAAAAATGAAGATATTAGACAATTTTATGATTGCACATGGTAAAGAATGTGATTAAAGGCTCTTTTCCTATTTCAAAAGTTTTAGTTTTCGAGGGTAATAGCTACGTAAGTTGAAAAAATGAAGATATTAGACTATTTTATGATTGCACATGGTAAAGAATGTGATTAAAGGCTCTTTTCCTATGTCAAAAGTTTTAGTTTTCGAGGGTAATAGCTACGTATGTTGAAAAAATGAAGATATTAGACTATTTTATGATTGCTAATGGTAAAGAATGTGATCAAAGCCTCTTTTTCTATTTCAAAAGTTTTAGTTTTCGAGGGTAATAGCTATGTCTGCGGAAAAAATGAAGATATTAGACAATTTTATGATTGCATATGGTAAAGAATGTGATTAAAGGCTCTTTTCCTATTTCAAAAGTTCTAGTTTTCGACGGTAATAGCTACGTATGTTAAAATAAAGAAGATATTAGACTATTTTATGATTGCAAATGGTAAAGAATGTGATTAAAGGCTCTTTTCCTATGTCAAAAGTTTTAGTTTTCGAGGGTAATAGCTACGTATGTTGAAAAAATGAAGATATTAGACTATTTTATGATTGCAAATGGTAAAGAATGTGATTAAAAGCTCTTTTCCTATGTCAAAAGTTTTAGTTTTCGAGGGTAATAGCTACGTATGTTGAAAAAATGAAGATATTAGACTATTTTATGATTGCAAATGGTAAAGAATGTGATTAAAGGTTCTTTTCCTATTTCAAAAGTTTTAGTTTTCGAGGGTAATAGCTACGTATGTTGAAAAAATGAAGATATTAGACTATTTTATGATTGCAAATGGTAAAGAATGTGATTAAAGGCTCTTTTCCTATGTCAAAAGTTTTAGTTTTCGAGGGTACTAGCTACGTATGTTGGAAAAATGAAGATATAAGACTATTTTATGATTGCAAATGGTAAAGAATGTGCTTAAAGGCTCTTTTCCTATGTCAAAAGTTTTAGTTTTCGAGGGTAATAGCTACGTATGTTAAAAAAAATGAAGTTATTAGACTATTTTATGATTGCACATGGTAAAGAATGTGCTTAAAGGCTCTTTTCCTATGTCAAAAGTTTTAGTTTTCGAGGGTAATAGCACTTATGTTGAAAAAATGAAGATATTAGACTATTTTATGATGGCACATGGTAAAGAATGTGATTAAAGGCTCTTTTCCTATTTCAAAAGTATTAGTTTTCGAGGGTAATAGCTACGTTAGTTGAAAAAATGAAGATATTAGACTATTTTATGATTGCAAATGGTAAAGAATGTGATTAAAGGCTGTTTTCCTATGTCAAAAGTTTTAGTTTTCGAGGGTAATAGCTACGTATGTTGAAAAAATGAAGATATTAGACTATTTTATGATTGCAAATGGTAAAGAATGTGATTAAAGGCTCTTTTCCTATTTCAAAAGTTTTAGTTTTCGAGGGTAATATCTACGTATGTTGAAAAAATGAAGATATTAGACTATTTTATGATTGCAGATGGTAAGGAATGTGATTAAAGGCTCTTTTCCTATGTCAAAAGTTTTAGTTTTCGAGGGTAATAGCTACATATGTTAAAAAAATGAAGATATTAGACTATTTTATGATTGCACATGGTAAAGAATGTGCTTAAATGCTCTTTTCCTATGTCAAAAGTTTTAGTTTTCGAGGGTAATAGCTACGTATGTTGAAAAAATGAAGATATTAGACTATTTTATGATTGCTAATGGTAAAGAATGTGATCAAAGCCTCTTTTTCTATTTCAAAAGTTTTAGTTTTCGAGGGTAATAGCTATGTCTGCGGAAAAAATGAAGATATTAGACAATTTTATGATTGCATATGGTAAAGAATGTGATTAAAGGCTCTTTTCCTATTTCAAAAGTTCTAGTTTTCGACGGTAATAGCTACGTATGTTAAAATAAAGAAGATATTAGACTATTTTATGATTGCAAATGGTAAAGAATGTGATTAAAGGCTCTTTTCCTATGTCAAAAGTTTTAGTTTTCGAGGGTAATAGCTACGTATGTTGAAAAAATGAAGATATTAGACTATTTTATGATTGCAAATGGTAAAGAATGTGATTAAAAGCTCTTTTCCTATGTCAAAAGTTTTAGTTTTCGAGGGTAATAGCTACGTATGTTGAAAAAATGAAGATATTAGACTATTTTATGATTGCAAATGGTAAAGAATGTGATTAAAGGTTCTTTTCCTATTTCAAAAGTTTTAGTTTTCGAGGGTAATAGCTACGTATGTTGAAAAAATGAAGATATTAGACTATTTTATGATTGCAAATGGTAAAGAATGTGATTAAAGGCTCTTTTCCTATGTCAAAAGTTTTAGTTTTCGAGGGTACTAGCTACGTATGTTGGAAAAATGAAGATATAAGACTATTTTATGATTGCAAATGGTAAAGAATGTGCTTAAAGGCTCTTTTCCTATGTCAAAAGTTTTAGTTTTCGAGGGTAATAGCTACGTATGTTAAAAAAAATGAAGTTATTAGACTATTTTATGATTGCACATGGTAAAGAATGTGCTTAAAGGCTCTTTTCCTATGTCAAAAGTTTTAGTTTTCGAGGGTAATAGCACTTATGTTGAAAAAATGAAGATATTAGACTATTTTATGATGGCACATGGTAAAGAATGTGATTAAAGGCTCTTTTCCTATTTCAAAAGTATTAGTTTTCGAGGGTAATAGCTACGTAAGTTGAAAAAATGAAGATATTAGACTATTTTATGATTGCAAATGGTAAAGAATGTGATTAAAGGCTGTTTTCCTATGTCAAAAGTTTTAGTTTTCGAGGGTAATAGCTACGTATGTTGAAAAAATGAAGATATTAGACTATTTTATGATTGCAAATGGTAAAGAATGTGATTAAAGGCTCTTTTCCTATTTCAAAAGTTTTAGTTTTCGAGGGTAATATCTACGTATGTTGAAAAAATGAAGATATTAGACTATTTTATGATTGCAGATGGTAAGGAATGTGATTAAAGGCTCTTTTCCTATGTCAAAAGTTTTAGTTTTCGAGGGTAATAGCTACATATGTTAAAAAAATGAAGATATTAGACTATTTTATGATTGCACATGGTAAAGAATGTGCTTAAATGCTCTTTTCCTATGTCAAAAGTTTTAGTTTTCGAGGGTAATAGCTACGTATGTTGAAAAAATGAAGATATTAGACTATTTTATGATTGCAAATGGTAAAGAATGTGATTAAAGGCTCTTTTCCTATTTCAAAAGTTTTAGTTTTCGAGGGTAATAGCTAGTCTATGAAAAAAAATGAAGATATTAGACTATTTTATGATTGCACATGGTAAAGAATGTGATTAAAGGCTCTTTTCCTATGTCAAAAGTTTTAGTTTTCGAGGGTAATAGCTACGTATGTTGTGGAAAAAATGAAGATATTAGACTATTTTATGATTGCACATGGTAAAGAATGTGATTAAAGGCTCTTTTCCTATTTCAAAAGTTTTAGTTTTCGAGGGTAATAGCTACGTACGTTGAAAAAATGAAGATATTAGACTATTTTATGATTGCAAATGGTAAAGAATGTGATTAAAGGCTCTTTTCCTATGTCAAAAGTTTTAGTTTTCGAGGGTAATAGCTACGTATGTTGAAAAAATGAAGATATTAGACTATTTTATGATTGCAAATGGTAAAGAATGTGATTAAAGGCTCTTTTCCTATTTCAAAAGTTTTAGTTTTCGAGGGTAATAGCTTTGTCTGTGGAAAAAATGAAGATATTAGACAATTTTATGATTGCACATGGTAAAGAATGTGATTAAAGGCTCTTTTCCTATGTCAAAAGTTTTAGTTTCGAGGGTAATAGCTACGTATGTTGAAAAAATGAAGATATTAGACTATTTTATGATTGCAAATGGTAAAGAATGTGATTAAAGGCTCTTTTCCTATGTCAAAAGTTTTAGTTTTCGAGGGTAATAGCTACGTATGTTGAAAAAATGAAGATATTAGACTATTTTATGATTGCATTGGTAAAGAATATGATTAAAGGCTCTTTTCCTATGTCAAAAGTTTTAGTTTTCGAGGGTAATAGCTATGTCTGTGGAAAAAATGAAGATATTAGACTATTTTATGATTGCACATGGTAAAGAATGTGATTAAAGGCTCTTTTACTATTTCAAAAGTTTAGTTTTCGAGGGTAATAGCTACGTATGTTGAAAAAAATGAAGATATTAGACTATTTTATGATTGCAAATGGTAAAGAATGTGATTAAAGGCTCTTTTCCTATGTCAAAAGTTTTAGTTTTCGAGGGTAATAGCTACGTATGTTGAAAAAATGAAGATATTAGACTATTTTATGATTGCAAATGGTAAAGAATGTGATTAAAGGCTCTTTTCCTATGTCAAAAGTTTTAGTTTTCGAGGGTAATAGCTACGTATGTTGAAAAAATGAAGATATTAGACTATTTTATGATTGCAATGGTAAAGAATGTGATTAAAGGCTCTTTTCCTATTTCAAAAGTTTTAGTTTTCGAGGGTAATAGCTACGTATGTTGAAAAAATGAAGATATTAGACTATTTTATGATTGCACATGGTAAAGAATGTGATTAAAGGCTCTTTTCCTATGTCAAAAGTTTTAGTTTTCGAGGGTAATAGCTACGTATGTTGGAAAAAATGAAGATATTAGACTATTTTATGATTGCAAATGGTAAAGAATGTGATTAAAGGCTCTTTTCCTATTTCAAAAGTTTTAGTTTTCGAGGGTAATAGCTAGGTATGTTAAAAAAAATGTAGATATTAGACTATTTTATGATTGCACATGGTAAAGAATGTGATTAAAGGCTCTTTTCGTATGTCAAAAGTTTTAGTTTTTGAGGGTAATAGCTTTGTCTGTGGAAAAAATGAAGATATTAGACAATTTTATGATTGCACATGGTAAAGAATGTGATTAAAGGCTCTTTTCCTATTTCAAAAGTTTTAGTTTTCGAGGGTAATAGCTACGTACGTTGAAAAAATGAAAATATTAGACTATTTTATGATTGCACATGGTAAAGAATGTGATTAAAGGCTCTTTTCCTATGTCAAAAGTTTTAGTTTTCGAGGGTAATAGCTACGTACGTTGAAAAAATGAAAATATTAGACTATTTTATGATTGCACATGGTAAAGAATGTGATTAAAGGCTCTTTTCCTATGTCAAAAGTTTTAGTTTTCGAGGGTAATAGCTATGTCTGTGGAAAAAATGAAGATATTAGACAATTTTATGATTGCACATGGTAAAGAATGTGATTAAAGGCTCTTTTCCTATGTCAAAAGTTTTAGTTTTCGAGGGTAATAGCTACGTATGTTGAAAAAAATGAAGATATTAGACTATTTTATGATTGCAAATGGTAAAGAATGTGATTAAAGGCTCTTTTCCTATTTCAAAAGTTTTAGTTTTCGAGGGTAATAGCTACGTATGTTGAAAAAATGAAGATATTAGACTATTTTATGATTGCAATGGTAAAGAATGTGATTAAAGGCTCTTTTCCTATGTCAAAAGTTTTAGTTTTCGAGGGTAATAGCTACTATGCAAAAAAAATGAAGATATTAGACTATTTTATGATTGCACATGGTAAAGAATGTGCTTAAATGCTCTTTTCCTATGTCAAAAGTTTTAGTTTTCGAGGGTAATAGCTACGTATGTTGAAAAAATGAAGATATTAGACTATTTTATGATTGCAAATGGTAAAGAATGTGATTAAAGGCTCTTTTCCTATTTCAAAAGTTTTAGTTTTCGAGGGTAATAGCTAGGTCTGTGAAAAAAAATGTAGATATTAGACTATTTTATGATTGCACATGGTAAAGAATGTGATTAAAGGCTCTTTTCCTATGTCAAAAGTTTTAGTTTTTGAGGGTAATAGCTTTGTCTGTGGAAAAAATGAAGATATTAGACAATTTTATGATTGCACATGGTAAAGAATGTGATTAAAGGCTCTTTTCCTATTTCAAAAGTTTTAGTTTTCGAGGGTAATAGCTACGTACGTTGAAAAAATGAAAATATTAGACTATTTTATGATTGCACATGATAAAGAATGTGATTAAAGGCTCTTATCCTATGTCAAAAGTTTTAGTTTTCGAGGGTAATAGCTTTGTCTGTGGAAAAAATGAAGATATTAGACTATTTTATGATTGCAAATGGTAAAGAATGTGATTAAAGGCTCTTTTCCTATTTCAAAAGTTTTAGTTTTCGAGGGTAATAGCTAGGTCTGTGAAAAAAAATGTAGATATTAGACTATTTTATGATTGCACATGGTAAAGAATGTGATTAAAGGCTCTTTTCCTATGTCAAAAGTTTTAGTTTTTGAGGGTAATAGCTTTGTCTGTGGAAAAAATGAAGATATTAGACAATTTTATGATTGCACATGGTAAAGAATGTGATTAAAGGCTCTTTTCCTATTTCAAAAGTTTTAGTTTTCGAGGGTAATAGCTACGTACGCTGAAAAAATGAAAATATTAGACTATTTTATGATTGCACATGGTAAAGAATGTGATTAAATGCTCTTTTCCTATGTCAAAAGTTTTAGTTTTCGAGGGTAATAGCTACGTACGTTGAAAAAATGAAAATATTAGACTATTTTATGATTGCACATGGTAAAGAATGTGATTAAAGGCTCTTTTCCTATGTCAAAAGTTTCAGTTTTCGAGGGTAATAGCTACGTATGTTGAAAAAATGAAGATATTAAAACTATTTTATGATTGCACATGGTAAAGAATGTGCTTAAAGGCTCTTTTCCTATGTCAAAAGTTTTAGTTTCCCAGGGTAATAGCTACGTATGTTGAAAAAATGAAGATATTAGACTATTTTATGATTGCAAATGGTAAAGAATGTGATTAAAGGCTCTTTTCCTATTTCAACAGTTTTAGTTTTCGAGGGTAATAGCTAGGTCGGTGAAAAAAAATGAAGATATTAGACTATTTTATGATTGCACATGGCAAAGAATGTGATTAAAGGCTCTTTTCCTATGTCAAAAGTTTTAGTTTTCGAGGGTAATAGCTTTGTCTGTGGAAAAAATGAAGATATTAGACAATTTTATGATTGCACATTGTAAAGAATGTGATTAAAGGCTCTTTTCCTATTTCAAAAGTTTTAGTTTTCGAGGGTAATAGCTACGTATGTTGAAAAAATGAAGATATTAGACTATTTTATGATTGCAAATGGTAAAGAATGTGATTAAAGGCTCTTTTCCTATTTCAAAAGTTTTAGTTTTCGAGGGTAATAGCTATGTCTGTTGAAAAAATGAAGATATTAGACTATTTTATGATTGAAAATGGTAAAGAATGTGATTAAAGGCTCTTTTTCTATTTCAAAAGTTTTAGTTTTCGAGGGTAATAGCTACGTATGTTGAAAAAATGAAGATATTAGACTATTTTATGATTGCAAATGGTAAAGAATGTGATTAAAGGCTCTTTTCCTATGTCAAAAGTTTTAGTTTTCGAGGGTAATAGCTTTGTCTGTGGAAAAAATGAAGATATTAGACAATTTTATGATTGCACATGGTAAAGAATGTTATTAAAGGCTCTTTTCCTATTTCAAAAGTTTTAGTTTTCGAGGGTAATAGCTTAGTATGTTGAAAAAATGAAGATATTAGACTATTTTATGATTGCAAATGGTAAAGAATGTGATTAAAGGCTCTTTTCCTATGTCAAAAGTTTTAGTTTTTGAGGGTAATAGCTACGTACGTTGAAAAAATGAAGATATTAGACTATTTTATGATTCCACATGGTAAAGAATGTGATTAAAGGCTCTTTTCCTATGTCAAAAGTTTTAGTTTTCGAGGGTAATAGCTTTGTCTGTGGAAAAAATGAAGATATTAGACAATTTTATGATTGCACATGGTAAAGAATGTGATTAAAGGCTCTTTTCCTATTTCAAAAGTTTTAGTTTTTGAGGGTAATAGCCTACGCAAGTTGAAAAAATGAAGATATTAGACTATTTTATGATTGCAAATGGTAAAGAATGTGATTAAAGGCTCTTTTCCTATGTCAAAAGTTTTAGTTTTCGAGGGTAATAGCTACGTATGTTGAAAAAATGAAGATATTAGACTATTTTATGATTGCAAATGGCAAAGAATGTGATTAAAGGTTCTTTTCATATTTCAAAAGTTTTAGTTTTCGAGGGTACTAGCTACGTATGTTGAAAAAATGAAGATATTAGACTATTTTATGATTGCAAATGGTAAAGAATGTGCTTAAAGGCTCTTTTCCTATGTCAAAAGTTTTAGTTTTCGAGGGTAATAGCTACGTATGTTAAAAAAAATGAAGATATTAGACTATTTTATGATTGCACATGGTAAAGAATGTGCTTAAAGGCTCTTTTCCTGTGTCAAAAGTTTTAGTTTTCGAGGGTAATAGCTACGTATGTTGAAAAAATGAAGATATTAGACTATTTTATGATTGCAAATGGTAAAGAATGTGATTAAAGGCTCTTTTCCTATTTCAAAAGTTTTAGTTTTCGAGGGTAATAGCTATGTCTGTTGAAAAAATGAAGATATTAGACTATTTTATGATTGCAAATGGTAAAGAATGTGATTAAAGGCTGTTTTCCTATGTCAAAAGTTTTAGTTTTCGAGGGTAATAGCTACGTATGTTGAAAAAATGAAGATATTAGACTATTTTATGATTGCAAATGGCAAAGAATGTGATTAAAGGCTCTTTTCCTATTTCAAAAGTTTTAGTTTTCGAAGGTAATAGCTATGTCTGTGGAAAAAATGAAGATATTAGACAATTTTATGATTGCACATGGTAAAGAATGTGATTAAAGGCTCTTTACCTATGTCAAAAGTTTTAGTTTTCGAGGGTAATAGCTACGTATGTTAAAAAATGAAGATATTAGACTATTTTATGATTGGACATGGTAAAGAATGTGATTAAAGGCTCTTTTCCTATTTCAAAAGTTTTAGTTTTCGAGGGTAATATCTACGTATGTTGAAAAAATGAAGATATTAGACTATTTTGTGATTGCAAATGGTAAGGAATGTGATTAAAGGCTCTTTTCCTATGTCAAAAGTTTTAGTTTTCGAGGGTAATAGCTACATATGTTAAAAAAACTGAAGATATTAGACTATTTTATGATTGCACATGGTAAAGAATGTGCTTAAAGGCTCTTTTCCTATGTCAAAAGTTTTAGTTTTCGAGGGTAATAGCTACGTATGTTGAAAAAATGAAGATATTAGACTATTTTATGATTGCAAATGGTAAAGAATGTGATTAAAGGCTCTTTTCCTATTTCAAAATTTTAGTTTTCGAGGGTAATAGCTAGGTCTGTGGAAAAAAAAGTAGATATTAGATATTTTATGATTGCACATGGTAAAGAATGTGATTAAAGGCTCTTTGCTATGTCAAAAGTTTTAGTTTTTGAGGGTAATAGCTTTGTCTGTGGAAAAAATGAAGATATTAGACAATTTTATGATTGCACATGGTAAAGAATGTGATTAAAGGCTCTTTTCCTATTTCAAAAGTTTTAGTTTTCGAGGGTAATAGCTACGTACGTTGAAAAAATGAAAATATTAGACTATTTTATGATTGCACATGGTAAAGAATGTGATTAAAGGCTCTTTTCCTATGTCAAAAGTTTTAGTTTTCGAGGGTAATAGCTACGTACGTTGAAAAAATGAAAATATTAGACTATTTTATGATTGCACATGGTAAAGAATGTGATTAAAGGCTCTTTTCCCATGTCAAAAGTTTTAGTTTTCGAGGGTAATAGCTACGTAAGTTGAAAAAATGAAGATATTAGACTATTTTATGATTGCAAATGGTAAAGAATATGATTAAAGGTTCTTTTCCTATTTCAAAAGTTTTAGTTTTCGAGGGTAATAGCTACGTATGTTGAAAAAAAGAAAATATTAGACTAATTTATGATTGCAAATGGTAAAGAATGTGATTAAAGGCTCTTTTCCTATGTCAAAAGTTTTAGTTTTCGAGGGTAATAGCTACGTATGTTGAAAAAATGAAGATATTAGACTATTTTATGATTGCAAATGGTAAAGAATGTGATTAAAAGCTCTTTTCCTATGTCAAAAGTTTTAGTTTTCGAGGGTAATAGCTACGTATGTTGAAAAAATGAAGATATTAGACTATTTTTTGATTGCAAATGGTAAAGAATGTGATTAAAGGTTCTTTTCCTATTTCAAAAGTTTTAGTTTTCGAGGGTAATAGCTAAGTATGTTGAAAAAAAGAAAATATTAGACTAATTTATGATTGCAAATGGTAAAGAATGTGATTAAAGGCTCTT
This sequence comes from Artemia franciscana, assembly GCF_032884065.1. Lineage (NCBI taxonomy): Eukaryota > Metazoa > Arthropoda > Branchiopoda > Anostraca > Artemiidae > Artemia > Artemia franciscana. Next base: position 19,096 of record NW_027064280.1, read on the forward strand.
TTCCTATGTCAAAAGTTTTAGTTTTCGAGGGTAATAGCTTTGTCTGTGGAAAAAATGAAGATATTAGACAATTTTATGATTGCACATTGTAAAGAATGTGATTAAAGGCTCTTTTCCTATTTCAAAAGTTTTAGTTTTCGAGGGTAATAGCTACGTATGTTGAAAAAATGAAGATATTAGACTATTTTATGATTGCAAATGGTAAAGAATGTGATTAAAGGCTCTTTTCCTATTTCAAAAGTTTTAGTTTTCGAGGGTAATAGCTATGTCTGTTGAAAAAATGAAGATATTAGACTATTTTATGATTGAAAATGGTAAAGAATGTGATTAAAGGCTCTTTTTCTATTTCAAAAGTTTTAGTTTTCGAGGGTAATAGCTACGTATGTTGAAAAAATGAAGATATTAGACTATTTTATGATTGCAAATGGTAAAGAATGTGATTAAAGGCTCTTTTCCTATGTCAAAAGTTTTAGTTTTCGAGGGTAATAGCTTTGTCTGTGGAAAAAATGAAGATATTAGACAATTTTATGATTGCACATGGTAAAGAATGTGATTAAAGGCTCTTTTCCTATTTCAAAAGTTTTAGTTTTCGAGGGTAATAGCTTAGTATGTTGAAAAAATGAAGATATTATACTATTTTATGATTGCAAATGGTAAAGAATGTGATTAAAGGCTCTTTTCCTATGTCAAAAGTTTTAGTTTTTGAGGGTAATAGCTACGTACGTTGAAAAAATGAAGATATTAGACTATTTTATGATTCCACATGGTAAAGAATGTGATTAAAGGCTCTTTTCCTATGTCAAAAGTTTTAGTTTTCGAGGGTAATAGCTTTGTCTGTGGAAAAAATGAAGATATTAGACAATTTTATGATTGCACATGGTAAAGAATGTGATTAAAGGCTCTTTTCCTATTTCAAAAGTTTTAGTTTTTGAGGGTAATAGCTACGCAAGTTGAAAAAATGAAGATATTAGACTATTTTATGATTGCAAATGGTAAAGAATGTGATTAAAGGCTCTTTTCCTATGTCAAAAGTTTTAGTTTTCGAGGGTAATAGCTACGTATGTTGAAAAAATGAAGATATTAGACTATTTTATGATTGCAAATGGTAAAGAATGTGATTAAAGGTTCTTTTCATATTTCAAAAGTTTTAGTTTTCGAGGGTAATAGCTACGTATGTTGAAAAAATGAAGATATTAGACTATTTTATGATTGCAAATGGTAAAGAATGTGCTTAAAGGCTCTTTTCCTATGTCAAAAGTTTTAGTTTTCGAGGGTAATAGCTACGTATGTTAAAAAAAATGAAGATATTAGACTATTTTATGATTGCACATGGTAAAGAATGTGCTTAAAGGCTCTTTTCCTGTGTCAAAAGTTTTAGTTTTCGAGGGTAATAGCTACGTATGTTGAAAAAATGAAGATATTAGACTATTTTATGATTGCAAATGGTAAAGAATGTGATTAAAGGCTCTTTTCCTATTTCAAAAGTTTTAGTTTTCGAGGGTAATAGCTATGTCTGTTGAAAAAATGAAGATATTAGACTATTTTATGATTGCAAATGGTAAAGAATGTGATTAAAGGCTGTTTTCCTATGTCAAAAGTTTTAGTTTTCGAAGGTAATAGCTACGTATGTTGAAAAAATGAAGATATTAGACTATTTTATGATTGCAAATGGCAAAGAATGTGATTAAAGGCTCTTTTCCTATTTCAAAAGTTTTAGTTTTCGAAGGTAATAGCTATGTCTGTGGAAAAAATGAAGATATTAGACAATTTTATGATTGCACATGGTAAAGAATGTGATTAAAGGCTCTTTTCCTATGTCAAAAGTTTTAGTTTTCGAGGGTAATAGCTACGTATGTTCAAAAAAAGAAGGTATTAGACTATTTTATGATTGGACATGGTAAAGAATGTGATTAAAGGCTCTTTTCCTATTCAAAAGTTTTAGTTTTCGAGGGTAATATCTACGTATGTGAAAAAATGAAGATATTAGACTATTTTGTGATTGCAAATGGTAAGGAATGTGATTAAAGGCTCTTTTCCTATGTCAAAAGTTTTAGTTTTCGAGGGTAATAGCTACATATGTTAAAAAATGAAGATATTAGACTATTTTATGATTGGACATGGTAAAGAATGTGCTTAAAGGCTCTTTTCCTATGTCAAAAGTTTTAGTTTTCGAGGGTAATAGCTACGTATGTTGAAAAAATGAAGATATTAGACTATTTTATGATTGCAAATGGTAAAGTATGTGATTAAAGGCTCTTTTCCTATTTCAAAAGTTTTAGTTTTCGAGGGTAATAGCTAGGTCTGTGAAAAAAAATGTAGATATTAGACTATTTTATGATTGCACATGGTAAAGAATGTGATTAAAGGCTCTTTTCCTATGTCAAAAGTTTTAGTTTTTGAGGGTAATAGCTTTGTCTGTGGAAAAAATGAAGATATTAGACAATTTTATGATTGCACATGGTAAAGAATGTGATTAAAGGCTCTTTTCCTATTCAAAAGTTTTAGTTTTCGAGGGTAATAGCTACGTACGTTGAAAAAATGAAGATATTAGACTATTTTATGATTGCACATGGTAAAGAATGTGATTAAAGGCTCTTTTCCTATGTCAAAAGTTTTAGTTTTCGAGGGTAATAGCTACGTACGTTGAAAAAATGAAAATATTAGACTATTTTATGATTGCACATGGTAAAGAATGTGATTAAAGGCTCTTTTCCCATGTCAAAAGTTTTAGTTTTCGAGGGTAATAGCTACGTAAGTTGAAAAAATGAAGATATTAGACTATTTTATGATTGCAAATGGTAAAGAATATGATTAAAGGTTCTTTTCCTATTTCAAAAGTTTTAGTTTTCGAGGGTAATAGCTACGTATGTTGAAAAAAAGAAAATATTAGACTAATTTATGATTGCAAATGGTAAAGAATGTGATTAAAGGCTCATTTCCAATGTCAAAAGTTTTAGTTTTCGAGGGTAATAGCTACGTATGTTGAAAAAATGAAGATATTATACTATTTTATGATTGCAAATGGTAAAGAATGTGATTAAAAGCTCTTTTCCTATGTCAAAAGTTTTAGTTTTCGAGGGTAATAGCTACGTATGTTGAAAAAATGAAGATATTAGACTATTTTTTGATTGCAAATGGTAAAGAATGTGATTAAAGGTTCTTTTCCTATTTCAAAAGTTTTAGTTTTCGAGGGTAATAGCTAAGTATGTTGAAAAAAAGAAAATATTAGACTAATTTATGATTGCAAATGGTAAAGAATGTGATTAAAGGCTCTTTTCCTATGTCAAAAGTTTTAGTTTTCGAGGGTAATAGCTACGTATGTTGGAAAAATGAAGATATTAGACTATTTTATGATTGCACATGGTAAAGAATGTGCTTAAAGGCTCTTTTCCTATGTCAAAAGTTTTAGTTTTCGAGGGTAATAGCTACGTATGTTAAAAAAAATGATGATATTAGACTATTTTATGATTGCACATGGTAAAGAATGTGCTTAAAGGCTCTTTTCCTATGTCAAAAGTTTTAGTTTTCGAGGGTAATAGCTACGTATGTTGAAAAAATGAAGATATTAGACTATTTTATGATTGCAAATGGTAAAGAATGTGATTAAAGGCTCTTTTCCTATTTCAAAAGTTTTAGTTTTCGAGGGTAATAGCTAGGTCTGTGAAAAAAAATGAAGATATTAGAGTATTTTATGATTTCACATGGTAAAGAATGTGATTAAAGGCTCTTTTCCTATGTCAAAAGTTTTAGTTTTTGAGGGTAATAGCTTTGTCTGTGGAAAAAATGAAGATATTAGACAATTTTATGATTGCACATGGTAAAGAATGTGATTAAAGGCTCTTTTCCTATTTCAAAAGTTTTAGTTTTCGAGGGTAATAGCTACGTACGTTGAAAAAATGAAAATATTAGACTATTTTATGATTGCACATGGTAAAGAATGTGATTAAATGCTCTTTTCCTATGTCAAAAGTTTGAGTTTTCGAGGGTAATAGCTACGTACGTTGAAAAAATGAAAATATTAGACTATTTTATGATTGCACATGGTAAAGAATGTGATTAAAGGCTCTTTTCCTATGTCAAAAGTTTTAGTTTTCGAAGGTAATAGCTACGTATGTTGAAAAAATGAAGATATTAAAACTATTTTATGATTGCACATGGTAAAGAATGTGATTAAAGGCTCTTTTTCTATTTCAAAAGTTTTAGTTTTCGAGGGTAATAGCTACGTATGTTGAAAAAATGAAGATATTAAAACAATTTTATGATTGCAAATGGTAAAGAATGTGATTAAAGGCTCTTTTCCTATGTCAAAAGTTTTAGTTTTCGAGGGTAATAGCTACGTATGTTGAAAAAATGAAGATATTAGACTATTTTATGATTGCAAATGGTAAAGAATGTGATTAAAAGCTCTTTTCCTATGTCAAAAGTTTTAGTTTTCGAGGGTAATAGCTACGTAGGTTGAAAAAATGAAGATATTAGACTATTTTATGATTGCAAATGGTAAAGAATGTGATTAAAGGTTCTTTTCCTATTTCAAAAGTTTTAGTTTTCGAGGGTAATAGCTACGTATGTTGAAAAAAAGAAATATTAGACTAATTTATGATTGCAAATGGTAAAGAATGTGATTAAAGGCTCTTTTCCTATGTCAAAAGTTTTAGTTTTCGAGGGTAATAGCTACGTATGTTGGAAAAAATGAAGATATTAGACTATTTTATGATTGCACATGGTAAAGAATGTGCTTAAAGGCTCTTTTCCTATGTCAAAAGTTTTAGTTTTCGAGGGTAATAGCTACGTATGTTAAAAAAAATGATGATATTAGACTATTTTATGATTGCATATGGTAAAGAATGTGCTTAAAGGCTCTTTTCCTATGTCAAAAGTTTTAGTTTTTGAGGGTAATAGCTACGTATGTTGAAAAAATGAAGATATTAGACTATTTTATGATTGCAAATGGTAAAGAATGTGATTAAAGGCTCTTTTCCTATTTCAAAAGTTTTAGTTTTCGAGGGTAATAGCTAGGTCTGTGAAAAAAAATGTAGATATTAGACTATTTTATGATTGCACATGGTAAAGAATGTGATTAAAGGCTCTTTTCCTATGTCAAAAGTTTCAGTTTTCGAGGGTAATAGCTACGTATGTTGAAAAAATGAAGATATTAAAACTATTTTATGATTGCACATGGTAAAGAATGTGATTAAAGGCTCTTTTTCTATTTCAAAAGTTTTAGTTTTCGAGTGTAATAGCTAAGTATGTTGAAAAAATGAAGATATTAAAACTATTTTATGAGGGTAATAGCTACGTATGTTGAAAAAATGAAGATCTTAGACTATTTTATGATTGCACATGGTAAAGAATGTGCTTAAAGGCTCTTTTCCTATGTCAAAAGTTTTAGTTTCCCAGGGTAATAGCTACGTATGTTGAAAAAATGAAGATATTAGACTATTTTATGATTGCAAATGGTAAAGAATGTGATTAAAGGCTCTTTTCCTATTTCAACAGTTTTAGTTTTCGAGGGTAATAGCTAGGTCGGCGAAAAAAAATGAAGATATTAGACTATTTTATGATTGCACATGGCAAAGAATGTGATTAAAGGCTCTTTTCCTATGTCAAAAGTTTTAGTTTTCGAGGGTAATAGCTTTGTCTGTGGAAAAAATGAAGATATTAGACAATTTTATGATAGCACATTGTAAAGAATGTGATTAAAGGCTCTTTTCCTATTTCAAAAATTTTAGTTTTCGAGGGTAATAGCTACGTACGCTGAAAAAATGAAAATATTAGACTATTTTATGATTGCACATGGTAAAGAATGTGATTAAATGCTCTTTTCCTATGTCAAAAGTTTTAGTTTTCGAGGGTAATAGCTACGTACGTTGAAAAAAATGAAAATATTAGACTATTTTATGATTGCACATGGTAAAGAATTTGATTAAAGGCTCTTTTCCTATGTCAAAAGTTTCAGTTTTCAAGGGTAATAGCTACGTATGTTGAAAAAATGAAGATATTAAAACTATTTTATGATTGCACATGGTAAAGAATGTGATTAAAGGCTCTTTTTCTATTTCAAAAGTTTTAGTTTTCGAGGGTAATAGCTACATATGTTGAAAAAATGAAGATATTAAAACTATTTTATGAGGGTAATAGCTACGTATGTTGAAAAAATGAAGATCTTAGACTATTTTATGATTGCACATGGTAAAGAATGTGCTTAAAGGCACTTTTCCTATGTCAAAAGTTTTAGTTTCCCAGGGTAATAGCTACGTATGTTGAAAAAATGAAGATATTAGACTATTTTATGATTGCAAATGGTAAAGAATGTGATTAAAGGCTCTTTTCCTATTTCAACAGTTTTAATTTTCGAGGGTAATAGCTAGGTCGGTGAAAAAAAATGAAGATATTAGACTATTTTATGATTGCACATGGCAAAGAATGTGATTAAAGGCTCTTTTCCTATGTCAAAAGTTTTAGTTTTCGAGGGTAATAGCTTTGTCTGTGGAAAAAATGAAGATATTAGACAATTTTATGATTGCACATTGTAAAGAATGTGATTAAAGGCTCTTTTCCTATTTCAAAAGTTTTAGTTTTCGAGGGTAATAGCTACGTATGTTGAAAAAATGAAGATATTAGACTATTTTATGATTGCAAATGGTAAAGAATGTGATTAAAGGCTCTTTTCCTATTTCAAAAGTTTTAGTTTTCGAGGGTAATAGCTATGTCTGTTGAAAAAATGAAGATATTAGACTATTTTATGATTGAAAATGGTAAAGAATGTGATTAAAGGCTCTTTTCCTATTTCAAAAGTTTTAGTTTTCGAGGGTAATAGCTAAGTATGTTGAAAAAATGAAGATATTAGACTATTTTATGATTGCACATGGTAAAGAATGTGATTAAAGGCTCTTTTCCTATTTCAAAAGTTTTAGTTTTCGAGGGTAATAGCTAAGTATGTTGAAAAAATGAAGATATTAGACTATTTTATGATTGCAAATGGTAAAGAATGTGATTAAAGGCTCTTTTTCTATTTCAAAAGTTTTAGTTTTCGAGGGTAATAGCTACGTATGTTGAAAAAATGAAGATATTAGACTATTTTATGATTGCAAATGGTAAAGAATGTGATTAAAGGCTCTTTTCCTATGTCAAAAGTTTTAGTTTTCGAGGGTAATAGCTTTGTCTGTGGAAAAAATGAAGATATTAGACAATTTTATGATTGCACATGGTAAAGAATGTGATTAAAGGCTCTTTTCCTATTTCAAAAGTTTTAGTTTTCGAGGGTAATAGCTTAGTATGTTGAAAAAATGAAGATATTAGACTATTTTATGATTGCAAATGGTAAAGAATGTGATTAAAGGCTCTTTTCCTATGTCAAAAGTTTTAGTTTTTGAGGGTAATAGCTACGTACGTTGAAAAAATGAAGATATTAAAACTATTTTATGATTGCACATGGTAAAGAATGTGATTAAAGGCTCTTTTTCTATTTCAAAAGTTTTAGTTTTCGAGGGTAATAGCTACGTATGTTGAAAAAATGAAGATATTAAAACTATTTTATGATTGCAAATGGTAAAGAATGTGATTAAAGGCTCTTTTCCTATGTCAAAAGTTTTAGTTTTCGAGGGTAATAGCTACGTATGTTGAAAAAATGAAGATATTAGACTATTTTATGATTGCAAATGGTAAAGAATGTGATTAAAAGCTCTTTTCCTATGTCAAAAGTTTTAGTTTTTGAGGGTAATAGCTTTGTCTGTGGAAAAAATGAAGATATTAGACAATTTTATGATTGCACATGGTAAAGAATTTGATTAAAGGCTCTTTTCCTATTTCAAAAGTTTTAGTTTTCGAGGGTAATAGCTACGTACGTTGAAAAAATGAAAATATTAGACTATTTTATGATTGCACATGGTAAAGAATGTGATTAAAGGCTCTTTTCCTATGTCAAAAGTTTTAGTTTTCGAGGGTAATAGCTACGTACGTTGAAAAAATGAAAATATTAGACTATTT
>NW_027064281.1:0-27080 GCF_032884065.1 Artemia franciscana
GCTATGTCTGTTGAAAAAATGAAGATATTAGACTATTTTATGATTGCACATGGTAAAGAATGTGATTAAAGGCTCTTTTCCCATTTCAAAAGTTTTAGTTTTCGAGGGTAATAGCTACGTATGTTGAAAAAATGAAGATATTAGACTATTTTGTGATTGCAAATGGTAAAGAATGTGATTAAAGGCTCTTTTCCCATTTCAAAAGTTTTAGTTTTCGAGGGTAATAGCTACGTATGTTGAAAAAATGAAGATATTAGACTATTTTATGATTGCACATGGTAAAGAATGTGATTAAAGGCTCTTTTACTATTTCAAAAGTTTTAGTTTTCGAGGGTAATAGCTAAATATGTTGAAAAAATGAAGATATTAGACTATTTTGTGATTGCAAATGGTAAAGAATGTGATTAAAGGCTCTTTTCCCATTTCAAAAGTTTTAGTTTTCGAGGATAATAGCTACGTATGTTGAAAAAATGAAGATATTAGACTATTTTATGATTGCACATGGCAAAGAATGTGATTAAAGGCTCTTTTCCTATGTCAAAAGTTTTAGTTTTCGAGGGTAATAGCTTTGTCTGTGGAAAAAATGAAGATATTAGACAATTTTATGATTGCACATGGTAAAGAATGTAATTAAAGGCTCTTTTCCTATTTCCAAAGTTTTAGTTTTCGAGGGTAATAGCTACGTATGTTGAAAAAATGAAGATATTAGATTATTTTATGATTGCAAATGGTAAAGAATGTGATTAAAGGCTCTTTTCCTATTTCAAAAGTTTTAGTTTTCGAGGGTAATAGCTATGTCTGTTGAAAAAATGAAGATATTAGACTATTTTATGATTGCAAATGGTAAAGAATGTGATTAAAGGCTCTTTTCCTATTTCAAAAGCTTTAGTTTTCGAGGGTAATAGCTAAGTATGTTGAAAAAATGAAGATATTAGACTATTTTATGATTGCAAATGGTAAAGAATGTGATTAAAGGCTCTTTTTCTATTTCAAAAAATTTAGTTTTCGAGGGTAATAGCTACGTATGTTGAAAAAATGAAGATATTAGACTATTTTATGATTGCAAATGGTAAAGAATGTGATTAAAGGCTCTTTTCCTATTTCAAAAGTTTTAGTTTTCGATGGGTAATAGCTACATATGCTGAAAAAATGAAGATATTAGACTATTTTATGATTGCACATGGTAAAGAATGTGATTAAAGGCTCTTTTCCTATGTCAAAAGTTTTAGTTTTTGAGGGTAATAGCTACGTATGTTGGAAAAATGAAAATATTAGACTATTTTATGATTGCATATGATAAAGAATGTGCTTAAAGACTCTTTTACCATGTCGAAAGTTTTAGTTTTCGAGAGTAATAGCTACGTATGTTGAAAAAATGAAGATATTAGACTATTTTATGATTGCACATGGTAAAGAGTTTGCTTAAAGGCTCTTTTCCTATGTCAAAAGTTTAGTTTTCGAGGGTAATAGCTACGTATGTTGAAAAAATGAAGATATTAGACTATTTTATGATTGCAAATGGTAAAGAATGTGATTAAAGGCTCTTTTCCTATTTCAAAAGTTTTAGTTTTCGAGGGTAATAGCTAGGTCGGTGAAAAAAATGAAGATATTAGACTATTTTATGATTGCACATGGCAAAGAATGTGATTAAAGGCTCTTTTCCTATGTCAAAAGTTTTAGTTTTCGAGGGTAATAGCTACGTATGTTGAAAAAATGAAGATATTAGACTATTTTATGATTGCAAATGGTAAAGAATGTGATTAAAGGCTCTTTTCCTATTTCAAACGTTTTAATTTTCGAGGGTAATAGCTATGTCTGTTGAAAAAATGAAGATATTAGACTATTTTATGATTGCACATGGTAAAGAATGTGATTAAAGGCTCTTTTCCTATTTCAAAAGTTTTAGTTTTCGAGGGTAATAGCTACGTATGTTGAAAAAATGAAGATATTAGACTATTTTGTGATTGCAAATGGTAAAGAATGTGATTAAAGGCTCTTTTCCTTCAAAAGTTTTTGTTTTCGAGGGTAATAGCTAGGTCGGTGAAAAAAATTAAGATATTAGACTATTTTATGATTGCACATGGCAAAGAATGTGATTAAAGGCTCTTTTCCTATGACAAAAGTTTTAGTTTTCGAGGGTAATAGCTTTGTCTGTGGAAAAAATGAAGATATTAGACAATTTTATGATTGCACATGGTAAAGAATGTGATTAAAGGCTCTTTTCCTATTTCAAAAGTTTTAGTTTTCGAGGGTAATAGCTATGTCTGTTGAAAAAATGAAGATATTAGACTATTTTATGATTGCAAATGGTAAAGAATGTGATTAAAGGCTCTTTTCCTATTTCAAAAGTTTTAGTTTTCGAGGGTAATAGCTAAGTATGTTGAAAAAATGAAGATATTAGACTATTTTATGATTGCAAATGGTAAAGAATGTGATTAAAGGCTCTTTTACTATTTCAAAAGTTTTAGTTTTCGAGGGTAATAGCTAAGTATGTTGAAAAAATGAAGATATTAGTCTATTTTATGATTGCAAATGGTAAAGAATGTGATTAAAGGCTCTTTTTCTATTTCAAAAGTTTTAGTTTTCGAGGGTAATAGCTACGTATGTTGAAAAAATGAAGATATTAGACTATTTTATGATTGCAAATAGTAAAGAATGTGATTAAAGGCTCTTTTCCTTCAAAAGTTTTTGTTTTCGAGGGTAATAGCTAGGTCGGTGAAAAAAATTAAGATATTAGACTATTTTATGATTGCACATGGCAAAGAATGTGATTAAAGGCTCTTTTCCTATGACAAAAGTTTTAGTTTTCGAGGGTAATAGCTTTGTCTGTGGAAAAAATGAAGATATTAGACAATTTTATGATTGCACATGGTAAAGAATGTGATTAAAGGCTCTTTTCCTATTTCAAAAGTTTTAGTTTTCGAGGGTAATAGCTACGTATGTTGAAAAAATGAAGATATTAGACTATTTTATGATTGCAAATGGTAAAGAATGTGATTAAAGGCTCTTTTCCTATTTCAAAAGTTTTAGTTTTCGAGGGTAATAGCTATGTCTGTTGAAAAAATGAAGATATTAGACTGTTTTATGATTGCAAATGGTAAAGAATGTGATTAAAGGCTCTTTTCCTATTTCAAAGGTTTTAGTTTTCGAGGGTAATAGCTAAGTATGTTGAAAAAATGAAGATATTAGACTATTTTATGATTGCAAATGGTAAAGAATGTGATTAAAGGCTCTTTTTCTATTTCAAAAAATTTAGTTTTCGAGGGTAATAGCTACGTATGTTGAAAAAATGAAGATATTAGACTATTTTATGATTGCAAATGGTAAAGAATGTGATTAAAGGCTCTTTTCCTATGTCAAAAGTTTTAGTTTTCGAGGGTAATAGCTTTGTCTGTGGAAAAAATGAAGATATTAGACAATTTTATGATTGCACATGGTAAAGAATGTGATTAAAGGCTCTTTTCCTATTTCAAAAGTTTTAGTTTTCGAGGGTAATAGCTACGTATGTTGAAAAAAATGAAGATATTAGACTATTTTAGGATTGCAAATGGTAAAGAATGTGATTAAAAGCTCTTTTACTATGTCAAAAGTTTTAGTTTTTGAGGGTTATAGCTACGTATGTTGAAAAAATGAAGATATTAGACTATTTTATGATTGCAGATGGTAAAGAATGTGATTAAAGGCTCTTTTCCTATTTCAAAAGTTTTAGTTTTCGAGGGTAATAGCTATGTCTGTGAAAAAATGAAGATATTAGACAATTTTATGATTGCAATGGTAAAGAATGTGATTAAAGGCTCTTTTCCTATTTCAAAAGTTTTAGTTTTCGAGGGTAATAGCTACGTATGTTAAAAAAATGAAGATATTAGACTATTTTATGATTGCAATGGTAAAGAATGTGATTAAAGGCTCTTTTCCTATGTCAAAAGTTTTAGTTTTCGAGGGTAATAGCTACGTATGTTGAAAAAAATGAAGATATTAGACTATTTTATGATTGCAAATGGTAAAGAATGTGATTAAAGGCTCTTTTCCTTCAAAAGTTTTAGTTTTCGAGGGTAATAGCTAGGTCGGTGAAAAAAATTAAGATATTAGACTATTTTATGATTGCACATGGCAAAGAATGTGATTAAAGGCTCTTTTCCTATGTTAAAAATTTTAGTTTTCGAGGGTAATAGCTTTGTCTGTGGAAAAAATGAAGATATTAGACAATTTTATGATTGCACATGGTAAAGAATGTGATTAAAGGCTCTTTTCCTATTTCAAAAGTTTTAGTTTTCGAGGGTAATAGCTATGTCTGTTGAAAAAATGAAGATATTAGACTATTTTATGATTGCAAATGGTAAAGAATGTGATTAAAGGCTCTTTTCCTATTTCAAAAGTTTTAGTTTTCGAGGGTAATAGCTAAGTATGTTGAAAAAATGAAGATATTAGACTATTTTATGATTGCAAATGGTAAAGAATGTGATTAAAGGCTCTTTTACTATTTCAAAAGTTTTAGTTTTCGAGGGTAATAGCTAAGTATGTTGAAAAAATGAAGATATTAGTCTATTTTATGATTGCAAATGGTAAAGAATGTGATTAAAGGCTCTTTTTCTATTTCAAAAGTTTTAGTTTTCGAGGGTAATAGCTACGTATGTTGAAAAAATGAAGATATTAGACTATTTTATGATTGCAAATAGTAAAGAATGTGATTAAAGGCTCTTTTCCTTCAAAAGTTTTAGTTTTCGAGGGTAATAGCTGGGTCGGTGAAAAAAATTAAGATATTAGACTATTTTATGATTGCACATGGCAAAGAATGTGATTAAAGGCTCTTTTCCTATGACAAAAGTTTTAGTTTTCGAGGGTAATAGCTTTGTCTGTGGAAAAAATGAAGATATTAGACAATTTTATGATTGCACATGGTAAAGAATGTGATTAAAGGCTCTTTTCCTATTTCAAAAGTTTTAGTTTTCGAGGGTAATAGCTACGTATGTTGAAAAAATGAAGATATTAGACTATTTTATGATTGCAAATGGTAAAGAATGTGATTAAAGGCTCTTTTCCTATTTCAAAAGTTTTAGTTTTCGAGGGTAATAGCTATGTCTGTTGAAAAAATGAAGATATTAGACTATTTTATGATTGCAAATGGTAAAGAATGTGATTAAAGGCTCTTTTCCTATTTCAAAAGTTTTAGTTTTCGAGGGTAATAGCTAAGTATGTTGAAAAAATGAAGATATTAGACTATTTTATGATTGCAAATGGTAAAGAATGTGATTAAAGGCTCTTTTTCTATTTCAAAAAATTTAGTTTTCGAGGGTAATAGCTACGTATGTTGAAAAAATGAAGATATTAGACTATTTTATGATTGCAAATGGTAAAGAATGTGATTAAAGGCTCTTTTCCTATGTCAAAAGTTTTAGTTTTCGAGGGTAATAGCTTTGTCTGTGGAAAAAATGAAGATATTAGACAATTTTATGATTGCACATGGTAAAGAATGTGATTAAAGGCTCTTTTCCTATTTCAAAAGTTTTAGTTTTCGAGGGTAATAGCTGCGTATGTTGAAAAAAATGAAGATATTAGACTATTTTAGGATTGCAAATGGTAAAGAATGTGATTAAAAGCTCTTTTACTATGTCAAAAGTTTTAGTTTTTGAGGGTTATAGCTACGTATGTTGAAAAAATGAAGATATTAGACTATTTTATGATTGCAGATGGTAAAGAATGTGATTAAAGGCTCTTTTCCTATTTCAAAAGTTTTAGTTTTCGAGGGTAATAGCTATGTCTGTGGAAAAAATGAAGATATTAGACAATTTTATGATTGCAAATGGTAAAGAATGTGATTAAAGGCTCTTTTCCTATGTCAAAAGTTTTAGTTTTCGAGAGTAATAGCTACGTATGTTAAAAAAATGAAGATATTAGACTATTTTATGATTGCATATGGTAAAGAATGTGATTAAAGGCTCTTTTCCTATTTCAAAAGTTTTAGTTTTCGAGGGTAATAGCTACGTATGTTGAAAAAAATGAAGATATTAGACTATTTTATGATTGCACATGGTAAAGAATGTGATTAAAGGCTCTTTTCCTATGTCAAAAGTTTTAGTTTTCGAGGGTAATAGCTAGGTATGTTGAAAAAATGAAGATATTAGACTATTTTATGATTGCAAATGGTAAAGAATGTGATTAAAGGCTCTTTTCCTATGTCAAAAGTTTTAGTTTTAGAGGGTAATAGCTATGTATGTTGAAAAAATGAAGATATTAGAATATTTTATGATTGCAAATGGTAAAGAATGTGATTAAAGGTTCTTTTCCTATTTCAAAAGTTTTAGTTTTCGAGGGTAATAGCTACGTATGTTGAAAAAATGAAGATATTAGACTATTTTATGATTGCAAATGGTAAAGAATGTGATTAAAGGCTCTTTTCCTATGTCAAAAGTTTTAGTTTTCGAGGGTAATAGCTACGTATGTTGGAAAAATGAAGATATTAGACTATTTTATGATTGCACATGGTAAAGAATGTGCTTAAAGGCTCTTTTCCTATGTCAAAAGTTTTAGTTTTCGAGGGTAATAGCTACGTATGTTAAAAAAATGAAGATATTAGACTATTTTATGATTGCAAATGGTAAAGAATGTGATTAAAGGCTCTTTTCCTATGTCAAAAGTTTTAGTTTTCGAGGGTAATAGCTACGTATGTTGAAAAAATGAAGATATTAGACTATTTTGTGATTGCAAATGGTAAAGAATGTGATTAAAGGCTCTTTTCCTATTTCAAAAGTTTTAGTTTTCGAGGGTAATAGCTACGTATGTTGAAAAAATGAAGATATTAGACTATTTTATGAGTGCACAAGGTAAAGAATGTGATTAAAGGCTCTTTTACTATTTCAAAAGTTTTAGTTTTCGAGGGTAATAGCTAAGTATGTTGAAAAAATGAAGATATTAGTCTATTTTATGATTGCAAATGGTAAAGAATGTGATTAAAGGCTCTTTTTCTATTTCAAAAGTTTTAGTTTTCGAGGGTAATAGCTACGTATGTTGAAAAAATGAAGATATTAGACTATTTTATGATTGCAAATAGTAAAGAATGTGATTAAAGGCTCTTTTCCTTCAAAAGTTTTTGTTTTCGAGGGTAATAGCTAGGTCGGTGAAAAAAATTAAGATATTAGACTATTTTATGATTGCACATGGCAAAGAATGTGATTAAAGGCTCTTTTCCTATGACAAAAGTTTTAGTTTTCGAGGGTAATAGCTTTGTCTGTGGAAAAAATGAAGATATTAGACAATTTTATGATTGCACATGGTAAAGAATGTGATTAAAGGCTCTTTTCCTATTTCAAAAGTTTTAGTTTTCGAGGGTAATAGCTACGTATGTTGAAAAAATGAAGATATTAGACTATTTTATGATTGCAAATGGTAAAGAATGTGATTAAAGGCTCTTTTCCTATTTCAAAAGTTTTAGTTTTCGAGGGTAATAGCTATGTCTGTTGAAAAAATGAAGATATTAGACTATTTTATGATTGCAAATGGTAAAGAATGTGATTAAAGGCTCTTTTCCTATTTCAAAAGTTTTAGTTTTCGAGGGTAATAGCTAAGTATGTTGAAAAAATGAAGATATTAGACTATTTTATGATTGCAAATGGTAAAGAATGTGATTAAAGGCTCTTTTTCTATTTCAAAAATTTTAGTTTTCGAGGGTAATAGCTACGTATGTTGAAAAAATGAAGATATTAGACTATTTTATGACTGCAAATGGTAAAGAATGTGATTAAAGGCTCTTTTCCTATGTCAAAAGTTTTAGTTTTCGAGGGTAATAGCTTTGTCTGTGGAAAAAATGAAGATATTAGACAATTTTATGATTGCACATGGTAAAGAATGTGATTAAAGGCTCTTTTCCTATTTCAAAAGTTTTAGTTTTCGAGGGTAATAGCTACGTATGTTGAAAAAAATGAAGATATTAGACTATTTTAGGATTGCAAATGGTAAAGAATGTGATTAAAAGCTCTTTTACTATGTCAAAAGTTTTAGTTTTTGAGGGTTATAGCTACGTATGTTGAAAAAATGAAGATATTAGACTATTTTATGATTGCAGATGGTAAAGAATGTGATTAAAGGCTCTTTTCCTATTTCAAAAGTTTTAGTTTTCGAGGGTAATAGCTATGTCTGTGGAAAAAATGAAGATATTAGACAATTTTATGATTGCAAATGGTAAAGAATGTGATTAAAGGCTCTTTTCCTATGTCAAAAGTTTTAGTTTTCGAGGGTAATAGCTAGTATGTTGAAAAAAATGAAGATATTAGACTATTTTATGATTGCAAATGGTAAAGAATGTGATTAAAGGCTCTTTTCCTATGTCAAAAGTTTTAGTTTTCGAGGGTAATAGCTACGTATGTTGAAAAAATGAAGATATTAGAATATTTTATGATTGCACATGGTAAAGAATGTGATTAAAGGCTCTTTTCCTATTTCAAAAGTTTTAGTTTTCGAGGGTAATAGCTACGTATGTTGAAAAAATGAAGATATTAGACTATTTTATGATTGCAAATGGTAAAGAATGTGATTAAAGGCTCTTTTCCTATGTCAAAAGTTTTAGTTTTCGAGGGTAATAGCTAGGTCTGTGAAAAAAAATGTAGATATTAGACTATTTTATGATTGTACATGGTAAAGAATGTGATTAAAGGCTCTTTTCCTATGTCAAAAGTTTTAGTTTTTGAGGGTAATAGCTTTGTCTGTGGAAAAAATGAAGATATTAGACAATTTTATGATTGCACATGGTAAAGAATGTGATTAAAGGCTCTTTTCCTATTTCAAAAGTTTTAGTTTTCGAGGGTAATAGTTACCTACGTTGAAAAAATGAGAATATTAGACTATTTTATGATTGCACATGGTAAAGAATGTGATTAAAGGCTCTTTTCCTATGTCAAAAGTTATAGTTTTCGAGGGTAATAGCTACGTATGTTGAAAAAATGAAGATATTAGACTATTTTATGATTGCACATGGTAAAGAATGTGATTAAAGGCTCTTTTCCTATTTCAAAAGTTTTAGTTTTTGAGGGTAATAGCTTTGTCTGTGGAAAAAATGAAGATATTAGACAATTTTATGATTGCACATGGTAAAGAATATGATTAAAGGCTCTTTTCCTATTTCAAAAGTTTTAGTTTTCGAGGGTAATAGCTATGTATGTTAAAAAAATGAAGATATTAGACTATTTTATGATTGCAAATGGTAAAGAATGTGATTAAAGGCTCTTTTCCTATGTCAAAAGTTTTAGTTTTTGAGGGTAATAGCTACGTATGTTGAAAAAATGAAGATATTAGACTATTTTATGATTGCAAATGGTAAAGAATGTGATTAAAGGCTCTTTTCCTATGTCAAAAGTTTTAGTTTTCGCGGGTAATAGCTACGTATGTTGAAAAAAATGAAGATATTAGATTATTTTATGATTGCAAATGGTAAAGAATGTGATTAAAGGTTTTTTCCTATTTCAAAAGTTTTTTTCGAGGGTAATAGGTATGTCTGTGGAAAAAATGAAGATATTAGACTATTTTATGATTGCACATGGTAAAGAATGTGATTAAAGGCTCTTTTCCTATGTCAAAAGTTTTAGTTTTCGAGGGTAATAGCTACGTATGTTGAAAAAATGAAGATATTAGACAATTTTATGATTACACATGGTAAAGAATGTGATTAAAGGCTCTTTTCCTATGTCAAAAGTTTTAGTTTTCGAGGGTAATAGCTACGTATGTTGAAAAAATGAAGATATTAGACATTTTATGACTGCACATGGTAAAGAATGTGATTAAAGGCTCTTTTCCTATTTCAAACGTTTTAGTTTTCGAGGGTAATAGCTACGTATGTTGAAAAAATGAAGATATTAGACAATTTTATGATTGCACAAGGTAAAGAATGTGATTAAAGGCTCTTTATCCTATGTCAAAAGTTTTAGTTTTCGAGGGTAATAGCTACGTATGTTGAAAAAATGAAGATATTAGACTATTTTATGATTGCAAATGGTAAAGAATGTGATTAAAGGCTCTTTTCCTATGTCAAAAGTTTTAGTTTTCGAGGGTAATAGCTACGTATGTTGAAAAAATGAAGATATTAGAATATTTTATGATTGCAAATGGTAAAGAATGTGATTAAAGGCTCTTTTCCTATGTCAAAAGTTTTAGTTTTCGAGGGTAATAGCTACGTATGTTGGAAAAATGAAGATATTAGACTATTTTATGATTGCACATGGTAAAGAATGTGCTTAAAGGCTCTTTTCCTATGTCAAAAGTTTTAGTTTTCGAAGGTAATAGCTACGTATGTTAAAAAAATGAAGATATTAGACTATTTTATGATTGCACATGGTAAAGAATGTGCTTAAAGACTCTTTTCCTATGTCAAAAGTTTTAGTTTTCGAGGGTAATAGCTACGTATGTTGAAAAAATGAAGATATTAGACTATTTTATGATTGCGAATGGTAAAGAATGTGATTAAAGGCTCTTTTCCTATTTCAAAAGTTTTAGTTTTCGAGGGTAATAGCTTTGTTGTGGAAAAAATGAAGATATTAGACAATTTTATGATTGCACATGGTAAAGAATGTGATTAAAGGCTCTTTTCCTATTTCAAAAGTTTTAGTTTTCGAGGGTAATAGCTACGTACGTTGAAAAAATGAGAATATTAGACTATTTTATGATTGCACATGGTAAAGAATGTGATTAAAGGCTCTTTTCCTATGTCAAAAGTTTTAGTTTTCGAGGGTAATAGCTACGTATGTTGAAAAAATGAAGATATTAGACAATTTTATGATTGCACATGGTAAAGAATGTGATTAAAGGCTCTTTTCCTATTTCAAAAGTTTTAGTTTTCGAGGGTAATAGCTACGTACGTTGAAAAAATGAGAATATTAGACTATTTTATGATTGCACATGGTAAAGAATGTGATTAAAGGCTCTTTTCCTATTTCAAAAGTTTTAGTTTTTGAGGGTAATAGCTTTGTCTGTGGAAAAAATGAAGATATTAGACAATTTTATGATTGCACATGGTAAAGAATGTGATTAAAGGCTCTTTTCCCTTTTCAAAAGTTTTAGTTTTCGAGGGTAATAGCTACATATGTTAAAAAAATGAAGATATTAGACTATTTTATGATTGCAAATGGCAAAGAATGTGATTAAAGGCTCTTTTCCTATGTCAAAAGTTTTAGTTTTCGAGGGTAATAGCTACGTATGTTGAAAAAATGAAGATATTAGACTATTTTATGATTGCACATGGTAAAGAATGTGATTAAAGGCTCTTTTCCTATGTCAAAAGTTTTAGTTTTCGAGGGTAATAGCAACGTATGTTGAAAAAATGAGAATATTAAACTATTTTATGATTGCACATGGTAAAGAATGTGATTAAAGGCTCTTTTCCTATTTCAAAAGTTTTAATTTTGAGGGTAATAGCTTTGTCTGTGGAAAAAATGAAGATATTAGACAATGTTATGATTGCACATGGTAAAGAATGTGATTAAAGGCTCTTTTCCTATTTCAAAAGTTTTAGTTTTCGAGGGTAATAGCTACGTATGTTAAAAAATGAAGATATTAGACTATTTTATGATTGCAAATGGTAAAGAATGTGATTAAAGGCTCTTTTCCTATGTCAAAAGTTTTAGTTTTCGAGGGTATAGCTACGTATGTTGAAAAAATGAAGATATTAGACTATTTTATGATTGCAAATGGTAAAGAATGTGATTAAAGGCTCTTTTCCTATGTCAAAAGTTTTAGTTTTCGAGGGTAATAGCTACATATGTTGAAAAAATGAAGATATTAGACTATTTTATGATTGCAAATGGTAAAGAATGTGATTAAAGGCTCTTTTCCTATTTCAAAAGTTTTAGTTTTCGAGGGTAATAGCTATGTCTGTGGAAAAAATGAAGATATTAGACTATTTTATGATTGCACATGGTAAAGAATGAAAATTAAAGGCTCTTTTCCTATGTCAAAAGTTTTAGTTTTCGAGGGTATTAGCTAAGTATGTTGAAAAATGAAGATATTAGACATTTTATGATTGCACATGGTAAAGAATGTGATTAAAGGCTCTTTTCCTATGTCAAAAGTTTTAGTTTTCGAGGGTAATAGCTACGTATGTTGAAAAAATGAAGATATTAGACAATTTTATGATATCACATGGTAAAGAATGTGAATAAAGGCTCTTTTCCTATGTCAAAAGTTTTAGTTTTCGAGGGTAATAGCTACGTATGTTGAAAAAATGAAGATATTAGAATATTTTATGATTGCAAATGGTAAAGAATGTGATTAAAGGCTCTTTTCCTATTTCAAAAGTTTTAGTTTTCGAGGGTAATAGCTACGTATGTTGAAAAAATGAAGATATTAGACTATTTTATGATTGCAAATGGTAAAGAATGTGATTAAAGGCTCTTTTCCTATGTCAAAAGTTTTAGTTTTCGAGGGTAATAGCTACGTATGTTGGAAAAAATGAAGATATTAGACTATTTTATGATTGCACATGGTAAAGAATGTGATTAAAGGCTCTTTTCCTATGTCAAAAGTTTTAGTTTTCGAGGGTAATAGCTACGTATGTTGAAAAAAATGAAGATATTAGACTATTTTATGATTGCAAATGGTAAAGAATGTGATTAAAGGCTCTTTTCCTATGTCAAAAGTTTTAGTTTTCGAGGGTAATAGCTACGTATGTGAAAAAAAATGAAGATATTAGACTATTTTATGATTGTACATGGTAAAGAATGTGATTAAAGGCTCTTTTCCTATGTCAAAAGTTTTAGTTTTCGAGGGTAATAGCTACGTATGTTGTGGAAAAAATGAAGATATTAGACTATTTTATGATTGCAAATGGTAAAGAATGTGATTAAAGGCTCTTTTCCTATTTCAAAAGTTTTAGTTTTCGAGGGTAATAGCTACGTATGTTAAAAAAATGAAGATATTAGACTATTTTATGATTGCAAATGGTAAAGAATGTGA
This sequence comes from Artemia franciscana, assembly GCF_032884065.1. Classification (NCBI taxonomy): domain Eukaryota; kingdom Metazoa; phylum Arthropoda; class Branchiopoda; order Anostraca; family Artemiidae; genus Artemia; species Artemia franciscana. The sequence continues at coordinate 12,934 of NW_027064281.1, forward strand.
TTAAAGGCTCTTTTCCTATGTCAAAAGTTTTAGTTTTTGAGGGTAATAGCTACGTATGTTGAAAAAATGAAGATATTAGACTATTTTATGATTGCAAATGGTAAAGAATGTGATTAAAGGCTCTTTTCCTATGTCAAAAGTTTTAGTTTTCGAGGGTAATAGCAACGTATGTTGAAAAAATGAAGATATTAGACTATTTTATGATTGCACATGGTAAAGAATGTGATTAAAGGCTCTTTTCCTATTTCAAAAGTTTTAGTTTTTGAGGGTAATAGCTTTGTCTGTGGAAAAAATGAAGATATTAGACAATTTTATGATTGCACATGGTAAAGAATGTGATTAAAGGCTCTTTTCCTATTTCAAAAGTTTTAGTTTTCGAGGGTAATAGCTACGTATGTTGAAAAAATGAAGATATTAGACTATTTTATGATTGCAAATGGTAAAGAATGTGATTAAAGGCTCTTTTCCTATTTCAAAAGTTTTAGTTTTCGAGGGTAATAGCTACGTATGTTGAAAAAATGAAGATATTAGACTATTTTATGATTGCAAATGGTAAAGAATGTGATTAAAGGCTCTTTTCCTATTTCAAAAGTTTTAGTTTTCGAGGGTAATAGCTACGTATGTTAAAAAATGAAGATATTAGACTATTTTATGATTGCAAATGGTAAAGAATGTGATTAAAGGCTCTTTTCCTATTTCAAAAGTTTTAGTTTCGAGGGTAATAGCTACGTATGTTGAAAAAATGAAGATATTAGACTATTTTATGATTGCAAATGGTAAAGAATGTGATTAAAGGCTCTTTTCCTATGTCAAAAGTTTTAGTTTTCGAGGGTAATAGCTACGTATGTTGAAAAAATGAAGATATTAGACTATTTTATGATTGCACATGGTAAAGAATGTGATTAAAGGCTCTTTTCCTATTTCAAAAGTTTTAGTTTTCGAGGGTAATAGCTAAGTATGTTGAAAAAATGAAGATATTAGACTATTTTATGATTGCACATGGTAAAGAATGTGATTAAAGGCTCTTTTCCTATGTTAAAAGTTTTAGTTTTCGAGGGTAATAGCTACGTATGTTGAAAAAATGAAGATATTAGACTATTTTATGATTGCACATGGTAAAGAATGTGATTCAAGGCTCTTTTCCTATTTCAAAAGTTTTAGTTTTTGAGGGTAATAGCTTTGTCTGTGGAAAAAATGAAGATATTAGACAATTTTATGATTGCACATGGTAAAGAATGTGATTAAAGGCTCTTTTCCCTTTTCAAAAGTTTTAGTTTTCGAGGGTAATAGCTACATATGTTAAAAAAATGAAGATATTAGACTATTTTATGATTGCAAATGGCAAAGAATGTGATTAAAGGCTCTTTTCCTATGTCAAAAGTTTTAGTTTTCGAGGGTAATAGCTACGTATGTTGAAAAAATGAAGATATTAGACTATTTTATGATTGCACATGGTAAAGAATGTGATTAAAGGCTCTTTTCCTATGTCAAAAGTTTTAGTTTTCGAGGGTAATAGCAACGTATGTTGAAAAAATGAGAATATTAAACTATTTTATGATTGCACATGGTAAAGAATGTGATTAAAGGCTCTTTTCCTATGTCAAAAGTTTTAGTTTTCGAGGGTAATAGCTAGGTCTGTGAAAAAAAATGTAGATAATAGACTATTTTATGATTGTACATGGTAAAGAATGTGATTAAAGGCTCTTTTCCTATGTCAAAAGTTTTAGTTTTTGAGGGTAATAGCTTTGTCTGTGGAAAAAATGAAGATATTAGACAATTTTATGATTGCACATGGTAAAGAATGTGATTAAAGGCTCTTTTCCTATTTCAAAAGTTTTAGTTTTCGAGGGTAATAGTTACCTACGTTGAAAAAATGAGAATATTAGACTATTTTATGATTGCACATGGTAAAGAATGTGATTAAAGGCTCTTTTCCTATGTCAAAAGTTATAGTTTTCGAGGGTAATAGCTACGTATGTTGAAAAAATGAAGATATTAGACTATTTTATGATTGCACATGGTAAAGAATGTGATTAAAGGCTCTTTTCCTATTTCAAAAGTTTTAGTTTTTGAGGGTAATAGCTTTGTCTGTGGAAAAAATGAAGATATTAGACAATTTTATGATTGCACATGGTAAAGAATGTGATTAAAGGCACTTTTCCTATTTCAAAAGTTTTAGTTTTCGAGGGTAATAGCTACGTATGTTAAAAAAATGAAGATATTAGACTATTTTATGATTGCAAATGGTAAAGAATGTGATTAAAAGCTCTTTTCCTATGTCAAAAGTTTTAGTTTTTGAGGGTAATAGCTACGTATGTTGAAAAAATGAAGATATTAGACTATTTTATGATTGCAAATGGTAAAGAATGTGATTAAAGGCTCTTTTCCTATGTCAAAAGTTTTAGTTTTCGCGGGTAATAGCTACGTATGTTGAAAAAAATGAAGATATTAGATTATTTTATGATTGCAAATGGTAAAGAATGTGATTAAAGGTTTTTTTCCTATTTCAAAAGTTTTTTTCGAGGGTAATAGCTATGTCTGTGGAAAAAATGAAGATATTAGACTATTTTATGATTGCACATGGTAAAGAATGTGATTAAAGGCTCTTTTCCTATGTCAAAAGTTTTAGTTTTCGAGGGTAATAGCTACGTATGTTGAAAAAATGAAGATATTAGACAATTTTATGATTACACATGGTAAAGAATGTGATTAAAGGCTCTTTTCCTATGTCAAAAGTTTTAGTTTTCGAGGGTAATAGCTAAGTATGTTGAAAAAATGAAGATATTAGACAATTTTATGACTGCACATGGTAAAGAATGTGATTAAAGGCTCTTTTCCTATTTCAAACGTTTTAGTTTTCGAGGGTAATAGCTACGTATGTTGAAAAAATGAAGATATTAGACAATTTTATGATTGCACAAGGTAAAGAATGTGATTAAAGGCTCTTTACCTATGTCAAAAGTTTTAGTTTTCGAGGGTAATAGCTACGTATGTTGAAAAAATGAAGATATTAGACTATTTTATGATTGCAAATGGTAAAGAATGTGATTAAAGGCTCTTTTCCTATGTCAAAAGTTTTAGTTTTCGAGGGTAATAGCTACGTATGTTGAAAAAATGAAGATATTAGAATATTTTATGATTGCAAATGGTAAAGAATGTGATTAAAGGCTCTTTTCCTATGTCAAAAGTTTTAGTTTTCGAGGGTAATAGCTACGTATGTTGGAAAAATGAAGATATTAGACTATTTTATGATTGCACATGGTAAAGAATGTGCTTAAAGGCTCTTTTCCTATGTCAAAAGTTTTAGTTTTCGAAGGTAATAGCTACGTATGTTAAAAAAATGATGATATTAGACTATTTTATGATTGCACATGGTAAAGAATGTGCTTAAAGACTCTTTTCCTATGTAAAAAGTTTTAGTTTTCGAGGGTAATAGCTACGTATGTTGAAAAAATGAAGATATTAGACTATTTTATGATTGCGAATGGTAAAGAATGTGATTAAAGGCTCTTTTCCTATTTCAAAAGTTTTAGTTTTCGAGGGTAATAGCTTTGTCTGTGGAAAAAATGAAGATATTAGACAATTTTATGATTGCACATGGTAAAGAATGTGATTAAAGGCTCTTTTCCTATTTCAAAAGTTTTAGTTTTCGAGGGTAATAGCTACGTACGTTGAAAAAATGAGAATATTTGACTATTTTATGATTGCACATGGTAAAGAATGTGATTAAAGGCTCTTTTCCTATGTCAAAAGTTTTAGTTTTCGAGGGTAATAGCTACGTATGTTGAAAAAATGAAGATATTAGACAATTTTATGATTGCACATGGTAAAGAATGTGATTAAAGGCTCTTTTCCTATTTCAAAAGTTTTAGTTTTCGAGGGTAATAGCTACCTACGTTGAAAAAATGAAGATATTAGACTATTTTATGATTGCACATGGTAAAGAATGTGATTAAAGGCTCTTTTCCTATTTCAAAAGTTTTAGTTTTCGAGGGTAATAGCTAGTCTGTGGAAAAAATGAAGATATTAGACTATTTTATGATTGCACATGGTAAAGAATGTGATTAAAGGCTCTTTTCCTATTTCAAAAGTTTTAGTTTTCGGGGGTAATAGCTACATATGTTAAAAAATGAAGATATTAGACTATTTTATGATTGCACATGGTAAAGAATGTGATTAAAGGCTCTTTTCCTATTTCAAAAGTTTTAGTTTTCGAGGGTAATAGCTACGTATGTTGAAAAAAATGAAGATATTAGACTATTTTATGATTGCACATGGTAAAGAATGTGATTAAAGGCTCTTTTCCTATTTCAAAAGTTTTAGTTTTCGAGGGTAATAGCACGTATGTTGAAAAAATGAAGATATTAACTATTTTATGATTGCACATGGTAAAGAATGTGATTAAAGGCTCTTTTCCTATTTCAAAAGTTTTAGTTTTTGAGGGTAATAGCTTTGTCTGTGGAAAAAATGAAGATATTAGACAATTTTATGATTGCACATGGTAAAGAATGTGATTAAAGGCTCTTTTCCTATTTCAAAAGTTTTAGTTTTCGAGGGTAATAGCTACGTATGTTAAAAAATGAAGATATTAGACTATTTTATGATTGCAAATGGTAAAGAATGTGATTAAAGGCTCTTTTCCTATGTCAAAAGTTTTAGTTTTCGAGGGTAATAGCTACGTATGTTGAAAAAATGAAGATATTAGACTATTTTATGATTGCAAATGGTAAAGAATGTGATTAAAGGCTCTTTTCCTATGTCAAAAGTTTTAGTTTTCGAGGGTAATAGCTACATATGTTGAAAAAATGAAGATATTAGACTATTTTATGATTGCAAATGGTAAAGAATGTGATTAAAGGCTCTTTTCCTATTTCAAAAGTTTTAGTTTTCGAGGGTAATAGCTACGTCTGTGAAAAAATGAAGATATTAGACTATTTTATGATTGCACATGGTAAAGAATGTGAAAATTAAAGGCTCTTTTCCTATGTCAAAAGTTTTAGTTTTCGAGGGTAATAGCTACGTATGTTGAAAAAATGAAGATATTAGACAATTTTATGATTGCACATGGTAAAGAATGTGATTAAAGGCTCTTTTCCTATGTCAAAAGTTTTAGTTTTCGAGGGTAATAGCTACGTATGTTGAAAAAATGAAGATATTAGACTATTTTATGATTGCACATGGTAAAGAATGTGATTAAAGGCTCTTTTCCTATGTCAAAAGTTTTAGTTTTCGAGGGTAATAGCTACGTATGTTGAAAAAATGAAGATATTAGACTATTTTATGATTGCAAATGGTAAAGAATGTGATTAAAGGCTCTTTTCCTATTTCAAAAGTTTTAGTTTTCGAGGGTAATAGCTACGTATGTTGAAAAAATGAAGATATTAGACTATTTTATGATTGCACATGGTAAAGAATGTGATTAAAGGCTCTTTTCCTATTTCAAAAGTTTTAGTTTTCGAGGGTAATAGCTACGTATGTGGAAAAAATGAAGATATTAGACAATTTTATGATTGCACATGGTAAAGAATGTGATTAAAGGCTCTTTTCCTATGTCAAAAGTTTTAGTTTTCGAGGGTAATAGCTACGTATGTTGAAAAATGAAGATATTAGACTATTTTATGATTGCAAATGGTAAAGAATGTGATTAAAGGCTCTTTTCCTATTTCAAAAGTTTTAGTTTTCGAGGGTAATAGCTACGTATGTTCAAAAAATGAAGATATTAGACTATTTTATGATTGCACATGGTAAAGAATGTGATTAAAGGCTCTTTTCCTATTTCAAAAGTTTTAGTTTTCGAGGGTAATAGCTACGTATGTTGAAAAAATGAAGATATTAGACTATTTTATGATTGCAAATGGTAAAGAATGTGATTAAAGGCTCTTTTCCTATTTCAAAAGTTTAGTTTTCGAGGGTAATAGCTACGTATGTTGAAAAAATGAAGATATTAGACTATTTTATGATTGCAAATGGTAAAGAATGTGATTAAAGGCTCTTTTCCTATGTCAAAAGTTTTAGTTTTCGAGGGTAATAGCTACGTATGTTGAAAAAATGAAGATATTAGACTATTTTATGATTGCAAATGGTAAAGAATGTGATTAAAGGCTCTTTTCCTATGTCAAAAGTTTTAGTTTTCGAGGGTAATAGCTACGTATGTTGAAAAAATGAAGATATTAGACTATTTTATGATTGCAAATGGTAAAGAATGTGATTAAAGGCTCTTTTCCTATTTCAAAAGTTTTAGTTTTCGAGGGTAATAGCTACGTTGTTGTGGAAAAAATGAAGATATTAGACAATTTTATGATTGCACATGGTAAAGAATGTGATTAAAGGCTCTTTTCCTATTTCAAAAGTTTTAGTTTTCGAGGGTAATAGCTACGTATGTTGAAAAAATGAAGATATTAGACTATTTTATGATTGCAAATGGTAAAGAATGTGATTAAAGGCTCTTTTCCTATTTCAAAAGTTTTAGTTTTCGAGGGTAATAGCTACGTATGTTGGAAAAAATGAAGATATTAGACAATTTTATGATTGCACTGGTAAAGAATGTGATTAAAGGCTCTTTTCCTATGTCAAAAGTTTTAGTTTTCGAGGGTAATAGCTACGTATGTTGAAAAATGAAGATATTAGACTATTTTATGATTGCAAATGGTAAAGAATGTGATTAAAGGCTCTTTTCCTATTTCAAAAGTTTTAGTTTTCGAGGGTAATAGCTACGTATGTTGAAAAAATGAAGATATTAGACTATTTTATGATTGCAAATGGTAAAGAATGTGATTAAAGGCTCTTTTCCTATGTCAAAAGTTTTAGTTTTCGAGGGTAATAGCTACGTATGTTGAAAAAATGAAGATATTAGACTATTTTATGATTGCACATGGTAAAGAATGTGATTAAAGGCTCTTTTCCTATTTCAAAAGTTTTAGTTTTCGAGGGTAATAGCTACGTATGTTGAAAAAATGAAGATATTAGACTATTTTATGATTGCAAATGGTAAAGAATGTGATTAAAGGCTCTTTTCCTATGTCAAAAGTTTTAGTTTTCGAGGGTAATGGCTACGTATGTTGAAAAAATGAGATATTAGACTATTTTATGATTGCAAATGGTAAAGAATGTGATTAAAGGCTCTTTTCCTATTTCAAAAGTTTTAGTTTTCGAGGGTAATAGCTAGTATGTGAAAAAAATGAAGATATTAGACTATTTTATGATTGCACATGGTAAAGAATGTGATTAAAGGTTCTTTTCCTATTTCAAAAGTTTTAGTTTTCGAGGGTAATAGCTTTGTCTGAGGAAAAAATGAAGATATTAGACAATTTTATGATTGCACATGGTAAAGAATGTGATTAAAGGCTCTTTTCCTATTTCAAAAGTTTTAGTTTTCGAGGGTAATAGCTACGTATGTTGGAAAAATGAAGATATTAGACTATTTTATGATTGCAAATGGTAAGAATGTGATTAAAGGCTCTTTTCTTATTTCAAAAGTTTTAGTTTACGAGGGTAATAGCTATGTCTGTTGAAAAAATGAAGATATGAGACTATTTTATGATTGCACATGGTAAAGAACGTGATTAAAGGCTCTTTTCCTATTTCAAAAGTTTTAGTTTTCGAGGGTAATAGCTAGGTATGTTGAAAAAATGAAGATATTAGACTATTTTATGATTGCAAATGGTAAAGAATGTGATTAAAGGCTCTTTTCCTATGTCAAAAGTTTTAGTTTTTCGAGGGTAATAGCTACGTATGTTGAAAAAATGAAGATATTAGACAATTTTATGATTGCACATGGTAAAGAATGTGATTAAAGGCTCTTTTCCTATGTCAAAAGTTTTAGTTTTCGAGGGTAATAGCTACGTATGTTGAAAAAATGAAGATATTAGACAATTTTATGATTGCACATGGTAAAGAATGTGATTAAAGGCTCTTTTCCTATTTCAAAAGTTTTAGTTTTCGAGGGTAATAGTTACGTACGTTGAAAAAATGAGAATATTAGACTATTTTATGATTGCACATGGTAAAGAATGTGATTAAAGGCTCTTTTCCTATGTCAAAAGTTTTAGTTTTCGAGGGTAATAGCTACGTATGTTGAAAAAATGAAGATATTAGACAATTTTATGATTGCACATGGTAAAGAATGTGATTAAAGGCTCTTTTCCTATTTCAAAAGTTTTAGTTTTCGAGGGTAATAGCTACGTACGTTGAAAAAATGAGAATATTAGACTATTTTATGATTGCACATGGTAAAGAATGTGATTAAAGGCTCTTTTCCTATTTCAAAAGTTTTAGTTTTTGAGGGTAATAGCTTTGTCTGTGGAAAAAATGAAGATATTAGACAATTTTATGATTGCACATGGTAAAGAATGTGATTAAAGGCTCTTTTCCCTTTTCAAAAGTTTTAGTTTTCGAGGGTAATAGCTACATATGTTAAAAAAATGAAGATATTAGACTATTTTATGATTGCAAATGGCAAAGAATGTGATTAAAGGCTCTTTTCCTATGTCAAAAGTTTTAGTTTTCGAGGGTAATAGCTACGTATGTTGAAAAAATGAAGATATTAGACTATTTTATGATTGCACATGGTAAAGAATGTGATTAAAGGCTCTTTTCCTATGTCAAAAGTTTTAGTTTTCGAGGGGTAATAGCAACGTATGTTGAAAAAATGAGAATATTAAAACTATTTTATGATTGCACATGGTAAAGAATGTGATTAAAGGCTCTTTTCCTATTTCAAAAGTTTTAATTTTGAGGGTAATAGCTTTGTCTGTGGAAAAAATGAAGATATTAGACAATGTTATGATTGCACATGGTAAAGAATGTGATTAAAGGCTCTTTTCCTATTTCAAAAGTTTTAGTTTTCGAGGGTAATAGCTACGTATGTTAAAAAATGAAGATATTAGACTATTTTATGATTGCAAATGGTAAAGAAATGTGATTAAAGGCTCTTTTCCTATGTCAAAAGTTTTAGTTTTCGAGGGTATAGCTACGTATGTTGAAAAAATGAAGATATTAGACTATTTTATGATTGCAAATGGTAAAGAATGTGATTAAAGGCTCTTTTCCTATGTCAAAAGTTTTAGTTTTCGAGGGTATAGCTACATATGTTGAAAAAATGAAGATATTAGACTATTTTATGATTGCAAATGGTAAAGAATGTGATTAAAGGCTCTTTTCCTATTTCAAAAGTTTTAGTTTTCGAGGGTAATAGCTATGTCTGTGGAAAAAATGAAGATATTAGACTATTTTATGATTGCACATGGTAAAGAATGAAAATTAAAGGCTCTTTTCCTATGTCAAAAGTTTTAGTTTTCGAGGGTATTAGCTAAGTATGTTGAAAAATGAAGATATTAGACAATTTTATGATTTGCACATGGTAAAGAATGTGATTAAAGGCTCTTTTCCTATGTCAAAAGTTTTAGTTTTCGAGGGTAATAGCTACGTATGTTGAAAAAATGAAGATATTAGACAATTTTATGATATCACATGGTAAAGAATGTGAATAAAGGCTCTTTTCCTATGTCAAAAGTTTTAGTTTTAGAGGGTAATAGCTATGTATGTTGAAAAAATGAAGATATTAGAATATTTTATGAATGCAAATGGTAAAGAATGTGATTAAAGGTTCTTTTCCTATTTCAAAAGTTTAGTTTTCGAGGGTAATAGCTACGTATGTTGAAAAAATGAAGATATTAGACTATTTTATGATTGCAAATGGTAAAGAATGTGATTAAAGGCTCTTTTCCTATGTCAAAAGTTTTTAGTTTTCGAGGGTAATAGCTACGTATGTTGGAAAAATGAAGATATTAGACTATTTTATGATTGCACATGGTAAAGAATGTGCTTAAAGGCTCTTTTCCTATGTCAAAAGTTTTAGTTTTCGAGGGTAATAGCTACGTATGTTAAAAAAATGAAGATATTAGACTATTTTATGATTGCAAATGGTAAAGAATGTGATTAAAGGCTCTTTTCCTATGTCAAAAGTTTTAGTTTTCGAGGGTAATAGCTAGGTCTGTGAAAAAAAATGTAGATATTAGACTATTTTATGATTGTACATGGTAAAGAATGTGATTAAAGGCTCTTTTCCTATGTCAAAAGTTTTAGTTTTTGAGGGTAATAGCTTTGTCTGTGGGAAAAAATGAAGATATTAGACAATTTTATGATTGCACATGGTAAAGAATGTGATTAAAGGCTCTTTTCCTATTTCAAAAGTTTTAGTTTTCGAGGGTAATAGCTACGTATGTTAAAAAAATGAAGATATTAGACTATTTTATGATCGCAAATGTAAAGAATGTGATTAAAGGCTCTTTTCCTATGTCAAAGTTTTAGTTTTTGAGGGTAATAGCTACGTATGTTGAAAAAATGAGATATTAGACTATTTTATGATTGCACATGGTAAAGAATGTGATTAAAGGCTCTTTTCCTATGTCAAAAGTTTTAGTTTTCGAGGGTAATAGCAACGTATGTTGAAAAAATGAGAATATTAAACTATTTTATGATTGCACATGGTAAAGAATGTGATTAAAGGCTCTTTTCCTATTTCAAAGTTTTAATTTTTGAGGGTAATAGCTTTGTCTGTGGAAAAAATGAAGATATTAGACAATTTTATGATTGCACATGGTAAAGAATGTGATTAAAGGCTCTTTTCCTATTTCAAAAGTTTTAGTTTTCGAGGGTAATAGCTACGTATGTTAAAAAATGAAGATATTAGACTATTTTATGATTGCAAATGGTAAAGAATGTGATTAAAGGCTCTTTTCCTATGTCAAAAGTTTTAGTTTTCGAGGGTATAGCTACGTATGTTGAAAAAATGAAGATATTAGACTATTTTATGATTGCAAATGGTAAAGAATGTGATTAAAGGCTCTTTTCCTATTTCAAAAGTTTTAGTTTTCGAGGGTAATAGCTACGTACGTTGAAAAAATGAGAATATTAGACTATTTTATGATTGCACATGGTAAAGAATGTGATTAAAGGCTCTTTTCCTATGTCAAAAGTTTTAGTTTTTGAGGGTAATAGCTTTGTCTGTGGAAAAAATGAAGATATTAGACAATTTATGATTGCACATGGTAAAGAATGTGATTAAAGGCTCTTTTCCCTTTTCAAAAGTTTTAGTTTTCGAGGGTAATAGCTACATATGTTAAAAAAATGAAGATATTAGACTATTTTATGATTGCAAATGGCAAAGAATGTGATTAAAGGCTCTTTTCCTATGTCAAAAGTTTTAGTTTTCGAGGGTAATAGCTACGTATGTTGAAAAAATGAAGATATTAGACTATTTTATGATTGCACATGGTAAAGAATGTGATTAAAGGCTCTTTTCCTATGTCAAAAGTTTTAGTTTTCGAGGGTAATAGCAACGTTGTTGAAAAAAATGAGAATATTAAACTATTTTATGATTGCACATGGTAAAGAATGTGATTAAAGGCTCTTTTCCTATTTCAAAAGTTTTAATTTTGAGGGTAATAGCTTTGTCTGTGGAAAAAATGAAGATATTAGACAATGTTATGATTGCACATGGTAAAGAATGTGATTAAAGGCTCTTTTCCTATTTCAAAAGTTTTAGTTTTCGAGGGTAATAGCTACGTATGTTAAAAAATGAAGATATTAGACTATTTTATGATTGCAAATGGTAAAGAATGTGATTAAAGGCTCTTTTCCTATGTCAAAAGTTTTAGTTTTCGAGGGTATAGCTACGTATGTTGAAAAAATGAAGATATTAGACTATTTTATGATTGCAAATGGTAAAGAATGTGATTAAAGGCTCTTTTCCTATGTCAAAAGTTTTAGTTTTCGAGGGTAATAGCTACATATGTTGAAAAAATGAAGATATTAGACTATTTTATGATTGCAAATGGTAAAGAATGTGATTAAAGGCTCTTTTCCTATTTCAAAAGTTTTAGTTTTCGAGGGTAATAGCTATGTCTGTGGAAAAAATGAAGATTTTAGACTATTTTATGATTGCACATGGTAAAGAATGAAAATTATAGGCTCTTTTCCTATGTCAAAAGTTTTAGTTTTCGAGGGTATTAGCTAAGTATGTTGAAAAATGAAGATATTAGACAATTTTATGATTGCACATGGTAAAGAATGTGATTAAAGGCTCTTTTCCTATGTCAAAAGTTTTAGTTTTCGAGGGTAATAGCTACGTATGTTGAAAAAATGAAGATATTAGACAATTTTATGATATCACATGGTAAAGAATGTGAATAAAGGCTCTTTTCCTATGTCAAAAGTTTTAGTTTTAGAGGGTAATAGCTATGTATGTTGAAAAAATGAAGATATTAGAATATTTTATGAATGCAAATGGTAAAGAATGTGATTAAAGGTTCTTTTCCTATTTCAAAAGTTTTAGTTTTCGAGGGTAATAGCTACGTATGTTGAAAAAATGAAGATATTAGACTATTTTATGATTGCAAATGGTAAAGAATGTGATTAAAGGCTCTTTTCCTATGTCAAAAGTTTTAGTTTTCGAGGGTAATAGCTACGTATGTTGGAAAAATGAAGATATTAGACTTATTTTATGATTGCACATGGTAAGGAATGTGCTTAAAGGCTCTTTTCCTATGTCAAAAGTTTTAGTTTTCGAGGGTAATAGCTACGTATGTTAAAAAAAATGAAGATAATAGACTATTTTATGATTGCAAATGGTAAAGAATGTGATTAAAGGCTCTTTTCCTATGTCAAAAGTTTTAGTTTTCGAGGGTAATAGCTAGGTCTGTGAAAAAAAAATGTAGATATTAGACTATTTTATGATTGTACATGGTAAAGAATGTGATTAAAGGCTCTTTTCCTATGTCAAAAGTTTTAGTTTTTGAGGGGTAATAGCTTTGTCTGTGGAAAAAATGAAGATATTAGACAATTTTATGATTGCACATGGTAAAGAATGTGATTAAAGGCTCTTTTCCTATTTCAAAAGTTTTAGTTTTCGAGGGTAATAGCTACGTATGTTAAAAAAATGAAGATATTAGACTATTTTATGATCGCAAATGGTAAAGAATGTGATTAAAGGCTCTTTTCCTATGTCAAAAGTTTTAGTTTTTGAGGGTAATAGCTACGTATGTTGAAAAAATGGAAGATATTAGACTATTTTTATGATTGCAAATGGTAAAGAATGTGATTAAAGGCTCTTTTCCTATGTCAAAAGTTTAGTTTTCGAGGGTAATAGCAACGTATGTTGAAAAAATGAGAATATTAAACTATTTTATGATTGCACATGGTAAAGAATGTGATTAAAGGCTCTTTTCCTATTTCAAAAGTTTTAATTTTTGAGGGTAATAGCTTTGTCTGTGGAAAAAATGAAGATATTAGACAATTTTATGATTGCACATGGTAAAGAATGTGATTAAAGGCTCTTTTCCTATTTCAAAAGTTTTAGTTTTCGAGGGTAATAGCTACGTATGTTAAAAAATGAAGATATTAGACTATTTTATGATTGCAAATGGTAAAGAATGTGATTAAAGGCTCTTTTCCTATGTCAAAAGTTTTAGTTTTCGAGGGGTATAGCTACGTATGTTGAAAAAATGAAGATATTAGACTATTTTATGATTGCAAATGGTAAAGAATGTGATTAAAGGCTCTTTTCCTATTTCAAAAGTTTTAGTTTTCGAGGGTAATAGCTACGTATGTTAAAAAATGAAGATATTAGACTATTTTATGATTGCAAATGGTAAGAATGTGATTAAAGGCTCTTAAAGAATGTGATTAAAGGTTGTTTTCCTATTTCAAAAGTTTTTTTTCGAGGGTAATAGCTATGTCTGTGGAAAAAATGAAGATATTAGACTATTTTATGATTGCACATGGTAAAGAATGTGATTAAAAGCTCTTTTCCTATGTCAAAAGTTTTAGTTTTCGAGGGTAATAGCTACGTATGTTGAAAAAATGAAGATATTAGACAATTTTATGATTGCACATGGTAAAGAATGTGATTAAAGGCTCTTTTCCTATGTCAAAAGTTTTAGTTTTCGAGGGTAATAGCTAAGTATGTTGAAAAAATGAAGATATTAGCTAAGTATGTTGAAAAAATGAAGATATTAGACTATTTTATGTTTGCACATGGTAAAGAATGTGATTAAAGGCTCTTTTCCTATGTTAAAAGTTTTAGTTTTCGAGGGTAATAGCTACGTATGTTGAAAAAATGAAGATATTAGACTATTTTATGATTGCAC
>NW_027064282.1:0-27078 GCF_032884065.1 Artemia franciscana
CCTTTAATCACATTCTTTACCATGTGCAATCATAAAATAGTCTAATATCTTAATTTTTCCAACATACGTAGCTATTACCCTCGAAAACGAAAACTTTTGAAATAGGAAAAGAGCCTTTAATCACATTCTTTACCATTTGCAATCATAAAATAGTCTAATATCTTCATTTTTTCAACATACGTAGCTATTACCCTCGAAAACTAAAACTTTTGAAATAGGAAAAGAGCCTTTAAGCACTTTCTTTACCATGTGCAATCATAAAATAGTCTAATATCTTCATTTTTCCACCATACGTAGCTATTACCCTCGAAAACTAAAACTTTTGACATAGGAAAAGAGCCTTTAATCACATTCTTTACCATGTGCAATCATAAAATAGTCTAATATCTTCATTTTTCCAACATACGTAGCTATTACCCTCGAAAACGAAAACTTTTGAAATAGGAAAAGAGCCTTTAATCACATTCTTTACCATTTGCAATCATAAAATAGTCTAATATCTTCATTTTTCCAACATACGTAGCTATTACCCTCGAAAACGAAAACTTTTGAAATAGGAAAAGAGCCTTTAATCACATTCTTTACCATTTGCAATCATAAAATAGTCTAATATCTTCATTTTTTCAACATACGTAGCTATTACCCTCGAAAACTAAAACTTTTGAAATAGGAAAAGAGCCTTTAAGCACTTTCTTTACCATATGCAATCATAAAATAGTCTAATATCTTCATTTTTCCAACATACGTAGCTATTACCCTCGAAAACTAAAACTTTTGACATAGGAAAAGAGCCTTTAATCACATTCGTTACCATTTGCAATTATAAAATAGTCTAATATCTTCATTTTTTCAACATACGTAGCTATTACCCTCGAAAACTAAAACTTTTGACATAGGAAAAAAGCCTTTAATCACATTCTTTACCATTTGCAATCATAAAATAGTCTAATATCTTCATTTTTTCAACATACGTAGCTATTACCCTCGAAAACTAAAACTTTTGAAATAGGAAAAGAGCCTTTAAGCACTTTCTTTACCATGTGCAATCATAAAATAGTCTAATATCTTCATTTTTCCAACATACGTAGCTATTACCCTCAAAAACTAAAACTTTTGACATAGGAAAAGAGCCTTTAATTACATTCGTTACCATTTGCAATTATAAAATAGTCTAATATCTTCATCTATTACCCTCGAAAACTAAAACTTTTGAAATAGGAAAAGAGCCTTTAATCACATTCGTTACCATTTGCAATTATAAAATAGTCTAATATCTTCATTTTTTCAACATACGTAGCTATTACCCTCGAAAACTAAAACTTTTGACATAGCAAAAGAGCCTTTAATCACATTCTTTACCATTTGCAATCATAAAATAGTCTAATATCTTCATTTTTTCAACATACGTAGCTATTACCCTCGAAAACTAAAACTTTTGACATAGGAAAAGAGCCTTTAATCACATTCTTTACCATGAGCAATCATAAAATAGTCTAATATCTTCATTTTTCCAACATACGTAGCTATTACCCTCGAAAACGAAAACTTTTGAAATAGGAAAAGAGCCTTTAATCACATTCTTTACCATTTGCAATCATAAAATAGTCTAATGTCTTCATTTTTTCAACATACGTAGCTATTACCCTCGAAAACTAAAACTTTTGACATAGGAAAAGAGCCTTTAAGCACTTTCTTTACCATGTGCAATCATAAAATAGTCTAATATCTTCATTTTTCCAACATACGTAGCTATTACCCTCGAAAACTAAAACTTTTGACATAGGAAAAGAGCCTTTAATCACATTCTTTACCATGTGCAATCATAAAATAGTCTAATATCTTCATTTTTCCAACATACGTAGCTATTACCCTCGAAAACGAAAACTTTTGAAATAGGAAAAGAGCCTTTAATCACATTCTTTACCATTTGCAATCATAAAATAGTCTAATATCTTCATTTTTCCAACATACGTAGCTATTACCCTCGAAAACGAAAACTTTTGAAATAGGAAAAGAGCCTTTAATCACATTCTTTACCATTTGCAATCATAAAATAGTCTAATATCTTCATTTTTTCAACATACGTAGCTATTACCCTCGAAAACTAAAACTTTTGAAATAGGAAAAGAGCCTTTAAGCACTTTCTTTACCATGTGCAATCATAAAATAGTCTAATATCTTCATTTTTCCAACATACGTAGCTATTACCCTCGAAAACTAAAACTTTTGACATAGGAAAAGAGCCTTTAATCACATTCATTACCATTTGCAATTATAAGATAGTCTAATATCTTCATCTATTACCCTCGAAAACTAAAACTTTTGAAATAGGAAAAGAGCCTTTAATCACATTCGTTACCATTTGCAATTATAAAATAGTCTAATATCTTAATTTTTTCAACATACGTAGCTATTACCCTCGAAAACTAAAACTTTTGACATAGCAAAAGAGCCTTTAATCACATTCTTTACCATGTGCAATCATAAAATAGTCTAATATCTTCATTTTTTCAACATACGTAGCTATTACCCTCGAAAACTAAAACTTTTGACATAGGAAAAGAGCCTTTAATCACATTCTTTACCATGAGCAATCATAAAATAGTCTAATATCTTCATTTTTCCAACATACGTAGTTATTACCCTCGAAAACGAAAACTTTTGAAATAGGAAAAGAGCCTTTAATCACATTCTTTACCATTTGCAATCATAAAATAGTCTAATATCTTCATTTTTTCAACATACGTAGCTATTACCCTCGAAAACTAAAACTTTTGACATAGGAAAAGAGCCTTTAATCACATTCTTTACCATTTGCAATCATAAAATGGTCTAATGTCTTCATTTTTTCAACATACGTAGCTATTACCCTCGAAAACTAAAACTTTTGACATAGGAAAAGAGCCTTTAAGCACTTTCTTTACCATGTGCAATCATAAAATAGTCTAATATCTTCATTTTTCCAACATACGTAGCTATTACCCTCGAAAACTAAAACTTTTGACATAGGAAAAGAGCCTTTAATCACATTCTTTACCATTTGCAATCAAAAAATAGTCTAATATCTTCATTTTTTCAACATACGTAGCTATTACCCTCGAAAACTAAAACTTTTGAAATAGGAAAAGAGCCTTTAAGCACTTTCTTTACCATGTGCAATCATAAAATAGTCTATTATCTTCATTTTTCCAACATACGTAGCTATTACCCTCAAAAACTAAAACTTTTGAAATAGGAAAAGAGCCTTTAATCACATTCGTTACCATTTGCAATTATAAAATAGTCTAATATCTTCATTTTTTTCAACATACGTAGCTATTACCCTCGAAAACTAAAACTTTTGAAATAGGAAAAGAGCCTTTAAGCACTTTCTTTACCATGTGCAATCATAATATAGTCTAATATCTTCATTTTTCCAACATACGTAGCTATTACCCTCGAAAACTAAAACTTTTGACATAGGAAAAGAGCCTTTAATCACATTCTTTACCATTTGCAATCATAAAATAGTCTAATATCTTCATTTTTTCAACATACGTAGCTATTACCCTCGAAAACTAAAATTTTTAACATAGGAAAAGAGCCTTTAATCACATTCTTTACCATTTGTAATCATAAAATAGTCTAATATCTTCATTTTTTCAACATACGTAGCTATTACCCTCGAAAACTAAAACTTTTGACATAGGAAAAAAGCCTTTAATCACATTCTTTACCATTTGCAATCATAAAATAGTCTAATATCTTCATTTTTTCAACATACGTAGCTATTACCCTCGAAAACTAAAACTTTTGACATAGGAAAAGAGCCTTTAATCACATTCTTTACCATTTGCAATCATAAAATAGTCTAATATCTTCATTTTTTCAACATACGTAGCTATTACCCTCGAAAACTAAAACTTTTGACATAGGAAAAGAGCCTTTAATCACATTCGTTACCATTTGCAATCATAAAATAGTCTAATATCTTCATTTTTCCAAGATACGTAGCTATTACCCTTGAAAACTAAAACTTTTGCCATAGGAAAAGAGCCTTTAAGCACATTCTTTACCATGTGCAATCATAAAATAGTCTAATATCTTCATTTTTCCAACATACGTAGCTATTACCCTCGAAAACTAAAACTTTTGAAATAGGAAAAGAGCCTTTAATCACATTCTTTACCATTTGCAATCATAAAATAGTCTAATATCTTCATTTTTCCAACATACGTAGCTATTACCCTCGAAAACGAAAACTTTTGAAATAGGAAAAGAGCCTTTAATCACATTCTTTACCATTTGCAATCATAAAATAGTCTAATATCTTCATTTTTCCAACATACCTAGCTATTACCCTCGAAAACGAAAACTTTTGACATAGGAAAAGAGCCTTTAATCACATTCGTTACCATTTGCAATTATAAAATAGTCTAATATCTTCATTTTTGCAACATACGTAGCTATTACCCTCGAAAACTAAAACTTTTGACATAGGAAAAGAGCCTTTAATCACATTCTTTACAATTTGCAATCATAAAATAGTCTAATATCTTCATTTTTTCAACATACCTTGCTATTACCCTCGAAAACTAAAACATTTGAAATAGGAAAAGAGCCTTTAATCACATTCTTTACCATTTGCAATCATAAAATAGTCTAATATCTTCATTTTTTCAACATACGTAGCTATTATCCTCGAAAACTAAAACTTTTGACATAGGAAAAGAGCCTTTAATCACATTCTTTACCATGTGCAATCATAAAATAGTCTAATATCTTCATTTTTTCAACATACGTAGCAATTACCCTAGAAAACTAAAACTTTTGCCATAGAAAAAGAGCCTTTAATCACATTCTTTACCATGTGCAATCATAAAATAGTCTAATATCTTCATTTTGCCAGCATACGTAGCTATTACCCTCGAAAACGAAAACTTTTGAAATAGGAAAAGAGCCTTTAATCACAATCTTTACCATTTGCAATCATAAAATAGTCTAATATCTTCATTTTTTCAACATACTTAGCTATTACCCTCGAAAACTAAAACTTTTGACATAGGAAAAGAGCCTTTAATCACATTCTTTACCATTTGCAATCATAAAATAACCTAAAATCTTCATTTTTTTCATCATACGTAGCTATTACCCTCGAAAACTAAAACTTTTGACATAGGAAAAGAGCCTTTAATCACATTCTTTACCATTTGCAATCATAAAATAGTCTAATATCTTCATTTTTTCAACATACGTAGCTATTACCCTCGAAAACTAAAACTTTTGAAATAGGAAAAGAGCCTTTAAGCACTTTCTTTACCATATGCAATCATAAAATAGTCTAATATCTTCATTTTTCCAACATACGTAGCTATTACCCTCGAAAACTAAAACTTTTGACATAGGAAAAAAGCCTTTAATCACATTCGTTACCATTTGCAATTATAAAATAGTCTAATATCTTCATTTTTCCAACATACGTAGCTATTACCCTCGAAAACTAAAACTTTTGACATAGGAAAAGAGCCTTTAATCACATTCGTTACCATATGCAATCATAAAATAGTCTAATATCTTCATTTTTCCAACATACGTAGCTATTACTCTCGAAAACTAAAACTTTTGACATAGGAAAAGAGCCTTTAATCACATTCGTTACCATTTGCAATTATAAAATAGTCTAATATCTTCATTTTTTCAACATACGTAGCTATTACCCTCGAAAACTAAAACTTTTGACATAGGAAAAGAGCCTTTAAGCACTTTCTTTACCATGTGCAATCATAAAATAGTCTAATATCTTCATTTTTTCAACATACGTAGCTATTATCCTCGAAAACTAAAACTTTTGACATAGGAAAAGAGCCTTTAATCACATTCTTTACCATGTGCAATCATAAAATAGTCTAATATCTTCATTTTTTCAACATACGTAGCTATTACCCTCGAAAACTAAAACTTTTGCCATAGAAAAAGAGCCTTTAATCACATTCTTTACCATGTGCAATCATAAAATAGTCTAATATCTTCATTTTTCCAACATAAGTAGCTATTACCCTCGAAAACGAAAACTTTTGAAATAGGAAAAGAGCCTTTAATCACATTCTTTACCATTTGCAATCATAAAATAGTCTAATATCTTCATTTTTCCAACATACGTAGCTATTACCCTCGAAAACGAAAACTTTTGAAATAGGAAAAGAGCCTTTAATCACATTCTTTACCATTTGCAATCATAAAATAGTCTAATATCTTCATTTTTTCAACATACGTAGCTATTACCCTCGAAAACTAAAACTTTTGAAATAGGAAAAGAGCCTTTAAGCACTTTCTTTACCATATGCAATCATAAAATAGTCTAATATCTTCATTTTTCCAACATACGTAGCTATTACTCTCGAAAACTAAAACTTTTGACATAGGAAAAGAGCCTTTAATCACATTCGTTACCATTTGCAATTATAAAATAGTCTAATATCTTCATTTTTTCAACATACGTAGCTATTACCCTCGAAAACTAAAACTTTTGACATAGGAAAAGAGCCTTTAATCATATTCTTTACCATTTGCAATCATAAAATGGTCTAATATCTTCATTTTTTCAACATACGTAGCTATTACCCTCGAAAACTAAAACTTTTGAAATAGGAAAAGAGCCTTTAAGCACTTTCTTTACCATGTGCAATCATAAAATAGTCTAATATCTTCATTTTTCCAACATACGTAGCTATTACCCTCGAAAACTAAAACTTTTGACATAGGAAAAGAGCCTTTAATCACATTCGTTACCATTTGCAATTATAAAATAGTCTAATATCTTCATTTTTTCAACATACGTAGCTAATACCCTCGAAAACTAAATCTTTTGAAATAGGAAAAGAGCCTTTAATCACATTCGTTACCATTTGCAATTGTAAAATAGTCTAATATCTTCATTTTTTCAACATACGTAGCTATTACCCTCGAAAACTAAAACTTTTGACATAGTAAAAAAGCCTTTAATCACATTCTTTACCATTTGCAACCATAAAATAGTCTAATATCTTCATTTTTTCAACATACGTAGCTATTACCCTCGAAAACTAAAACTTTTGACATAGGAAAAGAGCCTTTAATCACATTCTTTACCATGAGCAATCATAAAATAGTCTAATATCTTCATTTTTCCAACATACGTAGATATTACCCTCGAAAACGAAAACTTTTGAAATAGGAAAAGAGCCTTTAATCACATTCTTTACCATTTGCAATCATAAAGTAGTCTAATATCTTCATTTTTTCAACATACGTAGCTATTACCCTCGAAAACTAAAACTTTTGACATAGGAAAAGAGCCTTTAATCATATTCTTTACCATTTGCAATCATAAAATGGTCTAATATCTTCATTTTTTCAACATACGTAGCTATTACCCTCGAAAACTAAAACTTTTGACATAGGAAAAGAGCCTTTAAGCACTTTCTTTACCATGTGCAATCATAAAATAGTCTAATATCTTCATTTTTTCAACATACGTAGCTATTACCCTCGAAAACTAAAACTTTTGACATAGGAAAAGAGCCTTTAATCACATTCTTTACCATTTGCAATCATAAAATAGTCTAATATCTTCATTTTTTCAACATACGTAGCAGCTATTACCCTCGAAAACTAAAACTTTTGAAATAGGAAAAGAGTCTTTAAGCACTTTCTTTACCATGTGCAATCATAATATAGTCTAATATCTTCATTTTTCCAACATACGTAGCTATTACCCTCGAAAACTAAAACTTTTGACATAGGAAAAGAGCCTTTAATCACATTCTTTACCATTTGCAATCATAAAATAGTCTAATATCTTCATTTTTTCAACATACGTAGCTATTACCCTCGAAAACTAAAATTTTTAACATAGGAAAAGAGCCTTTAATCACATTTTTTACCATTTGCAATCATAAAATAGTCTAATATCTTCATGTTTTCAACTTACGTAGCTATTACCCTCGAAAACTAAAACTTTTGACATAGGAAAAAAGCCTTTATTCACATTCTTTACCATTTGCAATCATAAAATAGTCTAATATCTTCATTTTTTCAACATACGTAGCTATTACCCTCGAAAACTAAAACTTTTGACATAGGAAAAGAGCCTTTAATCACATTCTTTACCATTTGCAATCATAAAATAGTCTAATATCTTCATTTTTTCAACATACGTAGCTATTACCCTCGAAAACTAAAACTTTTGACATAGGAAAAGAGCCTTTAATCACATTCGTTACCATGTGCAATCATAAAATAGTCTAATATCTTCATTTTTCCAAGATACGTAGCTATTACCCTCGAAAACTAAAACTTTTGCCATTGGAAAAGAGCCTTTAAGCACATTCTTTACCATGTGCAATCATAAAATAGTCTAATATCTTCATTTTTCCAACATACGTAGCTATTACCCTCGAAAACTAAAACTTTTGAAATAGGAAAAGAGCCTTTAATCACATTCTTTACCATTTGCAATCATAAAATAGTCTAATATCTTCATTTTTTCAACATACGTAGCTATTACCCTCGAAAACTAAAACTTTTGACATAGGAAAAGAGCCTTTAATCACATTCGTTACCATTTGCAATTATAAAATAGTCTAATATCTTCATTTTTTCAACATACGTAGCTATTACCCTCGAAAACTAAAACTTTTGACATAGGAAAAGAGCCTTTAATCACATTCGTTACCATTTGCAATTATAAAATAGTCTAATATCTTCATTTTTCCAACATACGTAGCTATTACCCTCGAAAACTAAAACTTTTGACATAGGAAAAGAGCCTTTAATCACATTCGTTACCATATGCAATCATAAAATAGTCTAATATCTTCATTTTTCCAACATACGTAGCTATTACTCTCGAAAACTAAAACTTTTGACATAGGAAAAGAGCCTTTAATCACATTCGTTACCATTTGCAATTATAAAATAGTCTAATATCTTCATTTTTTCAACATACGTAGCTATTACCCTCGAAAACTAAAACTTTTGACATAGGAAAAGAGCCTTTAAGCACTTTCTTTACCATGTGCAATCATAAAATAGTCTAATATCTTCATTTTTTCAACATACGTAGCTATTATCCTCGAAAACTAAAACTTTTGACATAGGAAAAGAGCCTTTAATCACATTCTTTACCATGTGCAATCATAAAATAGTCTAATATCTTCATTTTTTCAACATACGTAGCTATTACCCTCGAAAACTAAAACTTTTGCCATAGAAAAAGAGCCTTTAATCACATTCTTTACCATGTGCAATCATAAAATAGTCTAATATCTTCATTTTTCCAACATAAGTAGCTATTACCCTCGAAAACGAAAACTTTTGAAATAGGAAAAGAGCCTTTAATCACATTCTTTACCATTTGCAATCATAAAATAGTCTAATATCTTCATTTTTCCAACATACGTAGCTATTACCCTCGAAAACGAAAACTTTTGAAATAGGAAAAGAGCCTTTAATCACATTCTTTACCATTTGCAATCATAAAATAGTCTAATATCTTCATTTTTTCAACATACGTAGCTATTACCCTCGAAAACTAAAACTTTTGAAATAGGAAAAGAGCCTTTAAGCACTTTCTTTACCATATGCAATCATAAAATAGTCTAATATCTTCATTTTTCCAACATACGTAGCTATTACTCTCGAAAACTAAAACTTTTGACATAGGAAAAGAGCCTTTAATCACATTCGTTACCATTTGCAATTATAAAATAGTCTAATATCTTCATTTTTTCAACATACGTAGCTATTACCCTCGAAAACTAAAACTTTTGACATAGGAAAAGAGCCTTTAATCATATTCTTTACCATTTGCAATCATAAAATGGTCTAATATCTTCATTTTTTCAACATACGTAGCTATTACCCTCGAAAACTAAAACTTTTGAAATAGGAAAAGAGCCTTTAAGCACTTTCTTTACCATGTGCAATCATAAAATAGTCTAATATCTTCATTTTTCCAACATACGTAGCTATTACCCTCGAAAACTAAAACTTTTGACATAGGAAAAGAGCCTTTAATCACATTCGTTACCATTTGCAATTATAAAATAGTCTAATATCTTCATTTTTTCAACATACGTAGCTAATACCCTCGAAAACTAAAACTTTTGAAATAGGAAAAGAGCCTTTAATCACATTCGTTACCATTTGCAATTGTAAAATAGTCTAATATCTTCATTTTTTCAACATACGTAGCTATTACCCTCGAAAACTAAAACTTTTGACATAGTAAAAAAGCCTTTAATCACATTCTTTACCATTTGCAACCATAAAATAGTCTAATATCTTCATTTTTTCAACATACGTAGCTATTACCCTCGAAAACTAAAACTTTTGACATAGGAAAAGAGCCTTTAATCACATTCTTTACCATGAGCAATCATAAAATAGTCTAATATCTTCATTTTTCCAACATACGTAGTTATTACCCTCGAAAACGAAAACTTTTGAAATAGGAAAAGAGCCTTTAATCACATTCTTTACCATTTGCAATCATAAAGTAGTCTAATATCTTCATTTTTTCAACATACGTAGCTATTACCCTCGAAAACTAAAACTTTTGACATAGGAAAAGAGCCTTTAATCATATTCTTTACCATTTGCAATCATAAAATGGTCTAATATCTTCATTTTTTCAACATACGTAGCTATTACCCTCGAAAACTAAAACTTTTGACATAGGAAAAGAGCCTTTAAGCACTTTCTTTACCATGTGCAATCATAAAATAGTCTAATATCTTCATTTTTTCAACATACGTAGCTATTACCCTCGAAAACTAAAACTTTTGACATAGGAAAAGAGCCTTTAATCACATTCTTTACCATTTGCAATCATAAAATAGTCTAATATCTTCATTTTTTCAACATACGTAGCAGCTATTACCCTCGAAAACTAAAACTTTTGAAATAGGAAAAGAGTCTTTAAGCACTTTCTTTACCATGTGCAATCATAATATAGTCTAATATCTTCATTTTTCCAACATACGTAGCTATTACCCTCGAAAACTAAAACTTTTGACATAGGAAAAGAGCCTTTAATCACATTCTTTACCATTTGCAATCATAAAATAGTCTAATATCTTCATTTTTTCAACATACGTAGCTATTACCCTCGAAAACTAAAATTTTTAACATAGGAAAAGAGCCTTTAATCACATTTTTTACCATTTGCAATCATAAAATAGTCTAATATCTTCATGTTTTCAACTTACGTAGCTATTACCCTCGAAAACTAAAACTTTTGACATAGGAAAAAAGCCTTTATTCACATTCTTTACCATTTGCAATCATAAAATAGTCTAATATCTTCATTTTTTCAACATACGTAGCTATTACCCTCGAAAACTAAAACTTTTGACATAGGAAAAGAGCCTTTAATCACATTCTTTACCATTTGCAATCATAAAATAGTCTAATATCTTCATTTTTTCAACATACGTAGCTATTACCCTCGAAAACTAAAACTTTTGACATAGGAAAAGAGCCTTTAATCACATTCGTTACCATGTGCAATCATAAAATAGTCTAATATCTTCATTTTTCCAAGATACGTAGCTATTACCCTCGAAAACTAAAACTTTTGCCATTGGAAAAGAGCCTTTAAGCACATTCTTTACCATGTGCAATCATAAAATAGTCTAATATCTTCATTTTTCCAACATACGTAGCTATTACCCTCGAAAACTAAAACTTTTGAAATAGGAAAAGAGCCTTTAATCACATTCTTTACCATTTGCAATCATAAAATAGTCTAATATCTTCATTTTTTCAACATACGTAGCTATTACCCTCGAAAACTAAAACTTTTGACATAGGAAAAGAGCCTTTAATCACATTCGTTACCATTTGCAATTATAAAATAGTCTAATATCTTCATTTTTTCAACATACGTAGCTATTACCCTCGAAAACTAAAACTTTTGACATAGGAAAAGAGCCTTTAATCACATTCGTTACCATTTGCAATTATAAAATAGTCTAATATCTTCATTTTTCCAACATACGTAGCTATTACCCTCGAAAAAGAAAACTTTTGAAATAGGAAAAGAGCCTTTAATCACATTCTTTACCATTTGCAATCATAAAATAGTCTAATATCTTCATTTTTTCAACATACGTAGCTATTACCCTCGAAAACTAAAACTTTTGAAATAGGAAAAGAGTCTTTAAGCACTTTCTTTACCATGTGCAATCATAATATAGTCTAATATCTTCATTTTTCCAACATACGTAGCTATTACCCTCGAAAACTAAAACTTTTGACATAGGAAAAGAGCCTTTAATCACATTCTTTACCATTTGCAATCATAAAATAGTCTAATATCTTCATTTTTTCAACATACGTAGCTATTACCCTCGAAAACTAAAATTTTTAACATAGGAAAAGAGCCTTTAATCACATTTTTTACCATTTGCAATCATAAAATAGTCTAATATCTTCATTTTTTCAACATACGTAGCTATTACCCTCGAAAACTAAAACTTTTGACATAGGAAAAAAGCCTTTATTCACATTCTTTACCATTTGCAATCATAAAATAGTCTAATATCTTCATTTTTTCAACATACGTAGCTATTACCCTCGAAAACTAAAACTTTTGACATAGGAAAAGAGCCTTTAATCACATTCTTTACCATTTGCAATCATAAAATAGTCTAATATCTTCATTTTTTCAACATACGTAGCTATTACCCTCGAAAACTAAAACTTTTGACATAGGAAAAGAGCCTTTAATCACATTCGTTACCATGTGCAATCATAAAATAGTCTAATATCTTCATTTTTCCAATATACGTAGCTATTACCCTCGAAAACTAAAACTTTTGCCATAGGAAAAGAGCCTTTAAGCACATTCTTTACCATGTGCAATCATAAAATAGTCTAATATCTTCATTTTTCCAACATACGTAGCTATTACCCTCGAAAACTAAAACTTTTGAAATAGGAAAAGAGCCTTTAATCACATTCTTTACCATTTGCAATCATAAAATAGTCTAATATCTTCATTTTTTCAACATACGTAGCTATTACCCTCGAAAACTAAAACTTTTGACATAGGAAAAGAGCCTTTAATCACATTCGTTACCATTTGCAATTATAAAATAGTCTAATATCTTCATTTTTTCAACATACGTAGCTATTACCCTCGAAAACTAAAACTTTTGACATAGTAAAAGAGCCTTTAATCACATTCGTTACCATTTGCAATTATAAAATAGTCTAATATCTTCATTTTTTCAACATACGTAGCTATTACCCTCGAAAACTAAAACTTTTGACATAGGAAAAGAGCCTTTAATCACATTCTTTACCATTTGCAATCATAAAATAGTCTAATATCTTCATTTTTTCAACATACGTAGCTATTACCCTCGAAAACTAAAACTTTTGAAATAGGAAAAGAGCCTTTAAGCACTTTCTTTACCATGTGCAATCTTAAAATAGTCTAATATCTTCATTTTTTCAACATACGTAGCTATTACCCTCGAAAACTAAAACTTTTGAAATAGGAAAAGAGCCTTTAATCACATTCTTTACCATGTGCAATCATAAAATAGTCTAATATCTTCATTTTTCCAACATACGTAGCTATTACCCTCGAAAACTAAATTTTTTGACATAGGAAAAGAGCCTTGAATTACATTCTTTACCATGTGCAATCATAAAATAGTCTAATATCTTCATTTTTTCAACATACGTAGCTATTAACCTCGAAAACTAAAACTTTTGACATAGGAAAAGAGCCTTTAATCACATTCGTTGCCATTTGCAATTATAAAATACTCTAATATCTTCATTTTTTCAACATACGTAGCTATTACCCTTGAAAACTAAAACTTTTGAAATAGGAAAAGAGCCTTTAAGCACTTTCTTTACCATGTGCAATCATAAAATAGTCTAATATCTTCATTTTTCCAACATACGTAGATATTACCCTCGAAAACTAAAACTTTTTACATAGGAAAAGAGCCTTTAATCCCATTCTTTACCATGTGCAATCATAAAATAGTCTAATATCTTCATTTTTTCAACATACGTAGCTATCAAACAGTTCGTGGTAACGAACTGTAGTAAGGAGCGATCCGGCTCAATAGTAACCAAAACTCTAAAAAATTGAATTTTGATATCAATAGCTACATCAAAAGAATCGCATTTTAATGCTGATTTTAAATATATAAATTTCATCAAGTTTAGTCTTAGCCATCAAAAGTTACGAGCCTGAGAAAATTTGCTTTATTTAGGAATATAGGGGGAAACACCCCCTAAAAGTCGTAGGATCTTGACGAAAATGAAACCATCAGATTCAGCGTATCAGAGAACCCTACTGTAGAAGTTTCAAGCTCCTATCTACAAAAATGTGGAATTTTGCATTTTTTGCCCGAAGACAAATCACGGGTGCGTGTTTATTTGTTTGTTTTTTTTTTTGTTTTTTTTTTTTTTTTCCCAGGGGTCATCGTATCGACCAAGTGGTCCTAGAATGTCGCAAGAGGGCTCATTCTAACGGAAATGAAAAGTTCTAGTGCCCTTTTTAAGTGACCAAAAAAATTGGAGGGCATCTAGGCCCCCTCCCACGCTCATTTTTTTCCCAATGTCAACGGATCAAAATTTTGAGATAGCCATTTTGTTTAGAATAGTCGAAAATCATAATAACTATGTTTTTGGGGATGACTTACTCCCCCACAGTCCTTGGGGGAGGGGTTGCAAGTTACAAACTTCAACCAGTCTTTACATATAATAATGGTTATTAGAAAGTGTGCAGACGTTTTCAGGGGGATTTTTTTGGTTTTGGGGGTAGGGTTGAGGGAGGGAGCTATGTGGGAGGATCTTTCCTTGGAGAAATATGCCATGGGGGAAAAAAATTCAATGAAAAGGGCGCAGGACGAATCTGGTCACGTTAGAAAAAAACGTCAAATTAAGAGCTTAATATACAATGCTGGGTGTTCGGAGCCTCTCTATTATGGAGTATAATTTGAAAATAACACAACTATACGAGCGATAAAACATATATACAACCATAACTACTGCTAAGAGATAACACAACTATAAAGCGAAAACAGGTGAAAACTAACGGGAAAATAAACGAACTAAGAGGTGGAAGGGGCCCAGAGAAAAACTATAATCCTTTTTCAATTTTGAGCCTAACTTCCGCAAAGGAGTAATAATGTCAGAAGCCCAGAAATACCGAATTATTTTCTTTTCAAACAGTTCGTGGTAAGGAACTGTAGTAAGGGGCGACCCGGCTCAATAGTAAACGAAACTCTAAAAAACGGAATTTTGATACTAAAAGATACATCAAAAGATTCGAATTTTTACGCTGATTCTAAATATTAAGTTTCAATTAATTTAGTCTTTGTCATCAAAGTTACGAGCCTGAGAAAATTTGCCCTATTTTGGAAAAAAGGGGGAAACATCCATTAAAAGTCATAGAATCTTAACGAAAATCACACTATCGCATTCGGTATATCAGAGAACTCTATAGCAAAAATTTCAAGCTCCTATCTAAAAAATGTGGAATTTTGTATTTTTTGCCAGAAGACAATTCACGGGTGCGTGTTTATTTATTTGTTTGTTTTTTTTTTGTTTTTTCCCAGGGGTCATCTTATCGACCAAGTGGTCCTAGGATGTCGCGAGAGGGCTCATTCTAACGGAAAGGAAAAGTTCTAGTGCCCTTTTTAAGCATTAAAAAAATGCTCGTTTTTTTCCAAAAGTCAACAGATTAAAATTTTAAGATAGCCATTTTGTTCAGCATAGTCGAAAACCATAATAACTATGTCTTTGGGAATGACTTACTCCCCCACAATCCCTGAGGGAGGGGCTGCAAGTTACAAACTTTGACCAGTGTTTACATATAGTAATGGTTATTGGGAAGTGTACAGACGTTTTCATGGGGATTTTTTGGTTTGGGGGGTGGGGTTGATGGGAGAGGGCTTTGTGGGAGGATCTTTCCTTTGAGGAATATGTCACGGGGGAAGAAAAATTCAATGAAAAGGGCGCAGGATTTTCTAGCATTACTATAAAAAAAAACAGTGAAAAAATAAACATGAAAACGTTTTTTCAAATGAAAGTAAGGAATAGCATTGAAATTTAAAACGAACAGAGATTATTACGCATATGAGGGGTTCTAAAAATACTTTAGAATGAAGAGCGAGGTATTTAGGAGGAGATAGATACCTCGCTCTTGATGCTAAAATATTTTTAGTGATTTAAACTATTTATTCTACGGCCTTTTTGATTCAGGGGTCATTCTTAAAGAATTGGGACAAAACTTACGATTTAGTGTAAAGAGCGAGTTATTAACGAGGGTACAAACCCCCTCGTACACATAATAAAATTATAAGAATATAAAAGTTTGTTACGTAAGTTAATTCTTAAGTTACGTATATTTTTTACTAATAAAAAAGTTCGTTGAATATTAAAAGTTCTAGTAGCCGTTTTAAGTAACCGAAAAATTGGAGGGCAGCAAGGCCTCCTTCCCCACCCCTTATTTCTCAAAATCGTCTGATCAAAACTAAGAGAAAGCCATTTAGCCAAAAAAAATTAATATACTAATTTCATTTCAATAATTTATGTGCGGAGAGCCAAAATCAAACATGCATTAATTCAAAAACGTTCAGAAATTAAATAAAAAAAACTAGTTTTTTTAACTGAAAGTAAGGAGCGACATTAAAACTTAAAACGAACAGAAATTACTCCGTATATGAAATGGGTTGTCCCCTCCGCAGTCCCACGCTCTTTACGCTAAAGTTCTTCATTGTTTTAAAAAGTAGAATTGTGGCAAAGAGTCAAACTTTAGCGTAAAGAGCGTGGGACTGCGGAGGGGACAACCCATTTCATATACGGAGTAATTTCTGTTCGTTTTAAGTTTTAATGTCGCTCCTTACTTTCAGTTAAAAAAACTAGTTTTTTTTATTTAATTACCATCGAAAACTAAAACTTTTGACATAGGAAAAGAGCCTTTAATCACATTCCTTGCCATTTGCAATTATAAAATAGTCTAATATCTTCATTTTTTCAACATACGTAGCTATTACCCTCGAAAACTAAAACTTTTGAAATAGGAAAAGAGCCTTTAATCACATTCTTTACCATTTGCAATCATAAAATAGTCTAATATCTTCATTTTTTCAACATACGTAGCTATTATCCTCGAAAACTAAAATTTTTGACATAGGAAAAGAGCCTTTAAGCAATTTCTTTACCATGTGCAATCATAAAATAGTCTAATATCTTCATTTTTCCAACATACGTAGCTATTACCCTCGAAAACTAAAACTTTTGACATAGGAAAAGAGCCTTTAATCACATTCTTACCGTTTACAATCATAAAATAGTCTAATATCTTCATTTTTCCAACATACTTAGCTATTACCCTCGAAAACGAAAACTTTTGAAATAAAAAAAGAGCCTTTAATCACATTCTTTACCATTTGTAATCATAAAATAGTCTAATATCTTCATTTTTCCAACATACGTAGCTATTACCCTCGAAAACTAAAACTTTTGACATAGGAAAAGAGCCTTTAAGCACTTTCTTTACCATGTGCAATCATAAAATAGTCTAATATCTTCATTTTTCCAACATACGTAGCTATTACCCTCGAAAACTAAAACTTTTGAAATAGGAAAAGAGCCTTTAATCACATTCGTTACCATTTGCAATTATAAAATAGTCTAATATCTTCATTTTTCCAACATACGTAGCTATTACCCTCGAAAACTAAAACTTTTGATTTAGGAAAAGAGCCTTTAAGCACTTTCTTTACCATGTGCAATCATAAAATAGTCTAATATCTTCATTTTTTCAACATACTTAGCTATTACCCTCGAAAACTAAAACTTTTGACATAGGAAAAGAGCCTTTAATCACTTTCTTTACCATGTGTAATCATAAAATAGTCTAATATCTTCATTTTTCCAACATACGTAGCTATTACCCTCGAAAACTAAAACTTTTGCAATAGGAAAAGAGCCTTTAAGCACATTCTTTACCATTTGCAATTATAAAATAGTCTAATATTTTCATTTTTTCAACATACGTAGCTATTACCCTCGAAAACTAAAACTTTTGACATAGGAAAAGAGCCTTTAATCACATTCTTTACCATTTGCAATCATAAAATAGTCTAATATCTTCATTTTTTCAACATACGTAGCTATTAACCTCGAAAACTAAAATTTTTTAAATAGGAAAAGAGCCTTTAAGCACTTTCTTTACCATGTGCAATCATAAAATAGTCTAATATCTTAATTTTTCCAACATACGTAGCTATTACCCTCGAAAACTAAAACTTTTGACATAGGAAAAGAGCCTTTAATCACATTCTTTACCGTTTGCAATCATAAAATAGTCTAATATCTTCATTTTTCCAACATACTTAGCTATTAACCTCGAAAACGAAAACTTTTGAAATAAAAAAAGAGCCTTTAATCACATTCTTTACCATTTGCAATCATAAAATAGTCTAATATCTTCATTTTTCCAACATACGTAGCTATTACCCTCGAAAATGAAAACTTTTGAAATAGGAAAAGAGCCTTTAATCACATTCTTTACCATTTGCAATCATAAAATAGTCTAATATCTTCATTTTTTCAACATACGTAGCTATTACCCTCGAAAACTAAAACTTTTGACATAGGAAAAGAGCCTTTAAGCACTTTCTTTACCATGTGCAATCATAAAATAGTCTAATATCTTCATTTTTCCAACATACGTAGCTATTACCCTCGAAAACTAAAACTTTTGAAATAGGAAAAGAGCCTTTAATCACATTCGTTACCATTTGCAATTATAAAATAGTCTAATATCTTCATTTTTCCAACATACGTAGCTATTACCCTCGAAAACTAAAACTTTTGATTTAGGAAAAGAGCCTTTAAGAACTTTCTTTACCATGTGCAATCATAAAATAGTCTAATATCTTCATTTTTTCAACATACGTAGCTATTACCCTCGAAAACTAAAACTTTTGACATAGGAAAAGAGCCTTTAATCACATTCTTTACCATGTGCAATCATAAAATAGTCTAATATCTTCATTTTTCCAACATACGTAGCTATTACCCTCGAAAACTAAAACTTTTGCAATAGGAAAAGAGCCTTTAAGCACATTCTTTACCATTTGCAATTATAAAATAGTCTAATATTTTCATTTTTTCAACATACGTAGCTATTACCCTCGAAAACTAAAACTTTTGACATAGGAAAAGAGCCTTTAATCACATTCTTTACCGTTTGCAATCATAAAATAGTCTAATATCTTCATTTTTCCAACATACTTAGCTATTACCCTCGAAAACGAAAACTTTTGAAATAGAAAAAGAGCCTTTAATCACATTCTTTACCATTTGCAATCATAAAATAGTCTAATATCTTCATTTTTCCAACATACGTAGCTATTACCCTCGAAAATGAAAACTTTTGAAATAGGAAAAGAGCCTTTAATCACATTCTTTACCATTTGCAATCATAAAATAGTCTAATATCTTCATTTTTTCAACATACGTAGCTATTACCCTCGAAAACTAAAACTTTTGACATAGGAAAAGAGCCTTTAAGCACTTTCTTTACCATGTGCAATCATAAAATAGTCTAATATCTTCATTTTTCCAACATACGTAGCTATTACCCTCGAAAACTAAAACTTTTGAAATAGGAAAAGAGCCTTTAATCACATTCGTTACCATTTGCAATTATAAAATAGTCTAATATCTTCATTTTTCCAACATACGTAGCTATTACCCTCGAAAACTAAAACTTTTGATTTAGGAAAAGAGCCTTTAAGCACTTTCTTTACCATGTGCAATCATAAAATAGTCTAATATCTTCATTTTTTCAACATACGTAGCTATTACCCTCGAAAACTAAAACTTTTGACATAGGAAAAGAGCCTTTAATCACATTCTTTACCATGTGCAATCATAAAATAGTCTAATATCTTCATTTTTCCAACATACGTAGCTATTACCCTCGAAAACTAAAACTTTTGCAATAGGAAAAGAGCCTTTAAGCACATTCTTTACCATTTGCAATTATAAAATAGTCTAATATTTTCATTTTTTCAACATACGTAGCTATTACCCTCGAAAACTAAAACTTTTGACATAGGAAAAGAGCCTTTAATCACACTCTTTACCATTTGCAATCATAAAATAGTCTAATATCTTCATTTTTGCAACATACGTAGCTATTACCCTCGAAAACTAAAACTTTTGACATAGGAAAAGAGCCTTTAATCACATTCTTTACCATGTGCAATCATAAAATAGTCTAATATCTTCATTTTTCCAACATACGTAGCTATTACCCTCGAAAACTAAAACTTTTGACATAGGAAAAGAGCCTTTAATCACATTCGTTACCATTTGCAATTATAAAATAGTCTAATATCTTCATTTTTTCAACATACGTAGCTATTACCCTCAAAAACTAAAACTTTTGCCATAGAAAAAGAGCCTTTAATCACATTCTTTACCAGGTGCAATCATAAAATAGTCTAATATCTTCATTTTTTCCAACATACGTAGCTATTACCCTCGAAAACGAAAACTTTTGAAATAGGAAAAGAGCCTTTAATCACATTCTTTACCATTTGCAATCATAAAATAGTCTAATATCTTCATTTTTTTCAACATACGTAGCTATTACCCTAGAAAACTAAAACTTTTGACATAGGAAAAGAGCCTTTAATCACATTCTTTACCATTTGCAATCATGAAATAGTCTAATATCTTCATTTTTCCAACATACGTAGCTATTACCCTCGAAAACTAAAACTTTTGACATAGGAAAAGAGCCTTTAATCACATTCTTTACCATTTGCAATCATAAAATAGTCTAATATCTTCATTTTTTCAACATACGTAGCTATTAACCTCGAAAACTAAAACTTTTGACATAGGAAAAGAGCCTTTAATCACATTCGTTGCCATTTGCAATTATAAAATACTCTAATATCTTCATTTTTTTCAACATACGTAGCTATTACCCTTGAAAACTAAAACTTTTGAAATAGGAAAAGAGCGTTTAAGCACTTTCTTTACCATGTGCAATCATAAAATAGTCTAATATCTTCATTTTTCCAACATACGTAGATATTACCCTCGAAAACTAAAACTTTTTACATAGGAAAACAGCCTTTAATCCCATTCTTTACCATGTGCAATCATAAAATAGTCTAATATCTTCATTTTTTCAACATACGTAGCTATTACCATCGAAAACTAAAACTTTTGACATAGGAAAAGAGCCTTTAATCACATTCCTTGCCATTTGCAATTATAAAATAGTCTAATATCTTCATTTTTTCAACATACGTAGCTATTACCCTCGAAAACTAAAACTTTTGAAATAGGAAAAGAGCCTTTAATCACATTCTTTACCATTTGCAATCATAAAATAGTCTAATATCTTCATTTTTTCAACATACGTAGCTATTATCCTCGAAAACTAAAATTTTTGAAATAGGAAAAGAGCCTTTAAGCACTTTCTTTACCATGTGCAATCATAAAATAGTCTAATATCTTCATTTTTCCAACATACGTAGCTATTACCCTCGAAAACTAAAACTTTTGACATAGGAAAAGAGCCTTTAATCACATTCTTTACCGTTTGCAATCATAAAATAGTCTAATATCTTCATTTTTCCAACATACTTAGCTATTACCCTCGAAACGAAAACTTTTGAAATAAAAAAAGAGCCTTTAATCACATTCTTTACCATTTGCAATCATAAAATAGTCTAATATCTTCATTTTTCCAACATACGTAGCTATTACCCTCGAAAATGAAAACTTTTGAAATAGGAAAAGAGCCTTTAATCACATTCTTTACCATTTGCAATCATAAAATAGTCTAATATCTTCATTTTTTTCAACATACGTAGCTATTACCCTCGAAAACTAAAACTTTTGACATAGGAAAAGAGCCTTTAAGCACTTTCTTTACCATGTGCAATCATAAAATAGTCTAATATCTTCATTTTTCCAACATACGTAGCTATTACCCTCGAAAACTAAAACTTTTGAAATAGGAAAAGAGCCTTTAATCACATTCGTTACCATTTGCAATTATAAAATAGTCTAATATCTTCATTTTTCCAACATACGCAGCTATTACCCTCGAAAACTAAAACTTTTGATTTAGGAAAAGAGCCTTTAAGCACTTTCTTTACCATGTGCAATCATAAAATAGTCTAATATCTTCATTTTTTTCAACATACGTAGCTATTACCCTCGAAAACTAAAACTTTTGACATAGGAAAAGAGCCTTTAATCACTTTCTTTACCATGTGCAATCATAAAATAGTCTAATATCTTCATTTTTCCAACATACGTAGCTATTACCCTCGAAAACTAAAACTTTTGCAATAGGAAAAGAGCCTTTAAGCACATTCTTTACCATTTGCAATTATAAAATAGTCTAATATTTTCATTTTTTCAACATACGTAGCTATTACCCTCGAAAACTAAAACTTTTGAAATAGGAAAAGAGCCTTTAATCACATTCTTTACCATTTGCAATCATAAAATAGTCTAATATCTTCATTTTTTCAACATACGTAGCTATTATGCTCGAAAACTAAAATTTTTTTAAATAGGAAAAGAGCCTTTAAGCACTTTCTTTACCATGTGCAATCATAAAATAGTCTAATATCTTCATTTTTCCAACATACGTAGCTATT
Organism: Artemia franciscana; assembly: GCF_032884065.1. Lineage (NCBI taxonomy): Eukaryota > Metazoa > Arthropoda > Branchiopoda > Anostraca > Artemiidae > Artemia > Artemia franciscana. The sequence goes on from NW_027064282.1 coordinate 22,701, forward strand.
ACCCTCGAAAACTAAAACTTTTGACATAGGAAAAGAGCCTTTAATCACATTCTTTACCGTTTGCAATCATAAAATAGTCTAATATCTTCATTTTTCCAACATACGTAGCTATTACCCTCGAAAACGAAAACTTTTGAAATAAAAAAAGAGCCTTTAATCACATTCTTTACCATTTGCAATCATAAAATAGTCTAATATCTTCATTTTTCCAACATACGTAGCTATTACCCTCGAAAATGAAAACTTTTGAAATAGGAAAAGAGCCTTTAATCACATTCTTTACCATTTGCAATCATAAAATAGTCTAATATCTTCATTTTTTCAACATACGTAGCTATTACCCTCGAAAACTAAAACTTTTGACATAGGAAAAGAGCCTTTAAGCACTTTCTTTACCATGTGCAATCATAAAATAGTCTAATATCTTCATTTTTCCAACATACGTAGCTATTACCCTCGAAAACTAAAACTTTTGAAATAGGAAAAGAGCCTTTAATCACATTCGTTACCATTTGCAATTATAAAATAGTCTAATATCTTCATTTTTCCAACATACGTAGCTATTACCCTCGAAAACTAAAACTTTTGAATTAGGAAAAGAGCCTTTAAGCACTTTCTTTACCATGTGCAATCATAAAATAGTCTAATATCTTCATTTTTTCAACATACGTAGCTATTACCCTCGAAAACTAAAACTTTTGACATAGGAAAAGAGCCTTTAATCACATTCTTTACCATGTGCAATCATAAAATAGTCTAATATCTTCATTTTTCCAACATACGTAGCTATTACCCTCGAAAACTAAAACTTTTGCAATAGGAAAAGAGCCTTTAAGCACATTCTTTACCATTTGCAATTATAAAATAGTCTAATATTTTCATTTTTTCAACATACGTAGCTATTACCCTCGAAAACTAAAACTTTTGACATAGGAAAAGAGCCTTTAATCACATTCTTTACCGTTTGCAATCATAAAATAGTCTAATATCTTCATTTTTCCAACATACTTAGCTATTACCCTCGAAAACGAAAACTTTTGAAATAGAAAAAGAGCCTTTAATCACATTCTTTACCATTTGCAATCATAAAATAGTCTAATATCTTCATTTTTCCAATATACGTAGCTATTACCCTCGAAAATGAAAACTTTTGAAATAGGAAAAGAGCCTTTAATCACATTCTTTACCATTTGCAATCATAAAATAGTCTAATATCTTCATTTTTTCAACATACGTAGCTATTACCCTCGAAAACTAAACTTTTGACATAGGAAAAGAGCCTTTAAGCACTTTCTTTACCATGTGCAATCATAAAATAGTCTAATATCTTCATTTTTCCAACATACGTAGCTATTACCCTCGAAAACTAAAACTTTTGAAATAGGAAAAGAGCCTTTAATCACATTCGTTACCATTTGCAATTATAAAATAGTCTAATATCTTCATTTTTCCAACATACGTAGCTATTACCCTCGAAAACTAAAACTTTTGAATTAGGAAAAGAGCCTTTAAGCACTTTCTTTACCATGTGCAATCATAAAATAGTCTAATATCTTCATTTTTTCAACATACGTAGCTATTACCCTCGAAAACTAAAACTTTTGACATAGGAAAAGAGCCTTTAATCACATTCTTTACCATGTGCAATTATAAAATAGTCTAATATCTTCATTTTTTCAACATACGTAGCTATTACCCTCAAAAACTAAAACTTTTGCCATAGAAAAAGAGCCTTTAATCACATTCTTTACCAGGTGCAATCATAAAATAGTCTAATATCTTCATTTTTCCAACATACGTAGCTATTACCCTCGAAAACGAAAACTTTTGAAATAGGAAAAAGAGCCTTTAATCACATTCTTTACCATTTGCAATCATAAAATAGTCTAATATCTTCATTTTTCCAACATACGTAGCTATTACCCTAGAAAACTAAAACTTTTGACATAGGAAAAGAGCCTTTAATCACATTCTTTACCATTTGCAATCATGAAATAGTCTAATATCTTCATTTTTCCAACATACGTAGCTATTACCCTCGAAAACTAAAACTTTTGACATAGGAAAAGAGCCTTTAATCACATTCTTTACCATTTGCAATCATAAAATAGTCAAATATCTTCTTTTTTTCAACATACGTAGCTATTACCCTCGAAAACTAAAACTTTTGCCATAGAAAAAGAGCCTTTAATCACATTCTTTACCATGTGCAATCATAAAATAGTCTAATATCTTCATTTTTCCAACATACGTAGCTATTACCCTCGAAAACTAAAACTTTTGAAATAGGAAAAGAGCCTTTAAGCACTTTCTTTACCATGTGCAATCATAAAATAGTCTAATATCTTCATTTTTCCAACATACGTAGCTATTACCCTCGAAAACTAAAACTTTTGACATAGGAAAAGAGCCTTTAATCACATTCGTTACCATTTGCAATTATAAAATAGTCTAATATCTTCATTTTTCCAACATACTTAGCTATTACCCTCAAAAACTAAAAATTTTGAAATAGGAAAAGAGCCTTTAAGCACTTTCTTTACCATGTGCAATCATAAAATAGTCTAATATCTTCATTTTTTCAACATACGCAGCTATTACCCTCGAAAACTAAAACTTTTGACATAGGAAAAGAGCCTTTAAGCACTTTCTTTACCATGTGCAATCATAAAATAGTCTAATATCTTCATTTTTCCAACATACGTAGCTATTACCCTCGAAAACTAAAACTTTTGAAATAGGAAAAGAGCCTTTAATCACATTCGTTACCATTTGCAATTATAAAATAGTCTAATATCTTCATTTTTCCAACATACGTAGCTATTACCCTCGAAAACTAAAACTTTTGATTTAGGAAAAGAGCCTTTAAGCACTTTCTTTACCATGTGCAATCATAAAATAGTCTAATATCTTCATTTTTTCATCATACGTAGCTATTACCCTCGAAAACTAAAACTTTTGACATAGGAAAAGAGCCTTTAATCACATTCTTCACCATGTGCAATCATAAAATAGTCTAATATCTTCATTTTTCCAACATATGTAGCTATTACCCTCGAAAACTAAGACTTTTGCAATAGGAAAAGAGCCTTTAAGCACATTCTTTACCTGTTGCAATTATAAAATAGTCTAATACTTTCATTTTTTCAACATACGTAGCTATTACCCTCGAAAACTAAAACTTTTGACATAGGAAAAGAGCCTTTAATCACATTCTTTACCATTTGCAATCATAAAATAGTCTAATATCTTCATTTTTCCAACATACGTAGCTATTACCCTCGAAAATTAAAACTTTTGACATAGGAGAAGAGCCTTTAATCACATTCGTTACCATTTGCAATTATAAAATAGTCTAATATCTTCATTTTTTCAACATACGTAGCTATTACCCTCGAAAACTAAAACTTTTGACATAGGAAAAGAGCCTTTAATCACATTCGTTACCATTTGCAATTATAAAATAGTCTAATATCTTCATTTTTTCAACATACGTAGCTATTACCCTCAAAAACTAAAACTTTTGCCATAGAAAAAGAGCCTTTAATCACATTCTTTACCAGGTGCAATCATAAAATAGTCTAATATCTTCATTTTTCCAACATACGTAGCTATTACCCTCGAAAACTAAAACTTTTGAAATAGGAAAAGAGCCTTTAATCACATTCTTTACCATTTGCAATCATAAAATAGTCTAATATCTTCATTTTTTCAACATACGTAGCTATTACCCTAGAAAACTAAAACTTTTGACATAGGAAAAGAGCCTTTAATCACATTTTTTACCATTTGCAATCATGAAATAGTCTAATATCTTCATTTTTCCAACATACGTAGCTATTACCCTCGAAAACTAAAACATTTGACAAAGGAAAAGAGCCTTTAATCACATTCTTTACCATTTGCAATCATAAAATAGTCTAATATCTTCATTTTTTCAACATACGTAGCTATTACCCTCGAAAACTAAAACTTTTGCCATAGAAAAAGAGCCTTTAATCACATTCTTTACCATGTGCAATCATAAAATAGTCTAATATCTTCATTTTTCCAACATACGTAGCTATTACCCTCGAAAACTAAAACTTTTGAAATAGGAAAAGAGCCTTTAAGCACTTTCTTTACCATGTGCAATCATAAAATAGTCTAATATCTTCATTTTTCCAACATACGTAGCTATTACCCTCGAAAACTAAAACTTTTGACATAGGAAAAGAGCCTTTAATCACATTCGTTACCATTTGCAATTATAAAATAGTCTAATATCTTCATTTTTCCAACATACTTAGCTATTACCCTCGAAAACTAAAACTTTTGACATAGGGAAAGAGCCTTTAAGCACTTTCTTTACCATGTGCAATCATAAAATAGTCTAATA